>NW_010406950.1:0-2815 GCF_000710305.1 Buceros rhinoceros silvestris | reverse complement strand
GCATTCCTCTGCAGTCTTCATTGAGCACATACCTGAGGTTGTCTGTCCTGTAAAACGGGGGTTGTTTTGGTGGGGTAATGACACTATGAATGTTTCTTCAGTTAAAGTTTGTATTTCATTCATCCATCCCTTTATTTTAAGGTTTTATAACAACTGCAGTGAAATTTGCAGAAACCGCATGCTGTGCATTAGCAAGATTTTAAAGGTGGACACAGGTTGGTGATGGTTTCTGCTGGGTTTAGACTGGAGAAGGCTGCTTGTGAGTGAGTGCAGCTGGTTTAGATTTTTACTTGGCTTGTGTAACTGAAAACTGGTTTCGTTTCTGATCCTAATACCTCTGGCTCATTTATTTCTGTTGCTTTCACATGTTCTCGAGCAGTAAAAAGCCGCACGCTGGTGGACTTCACTGTGGCTTCTACCTCCTGCTGTTCAAAAGTCCTGTAGATAAAAAACTCCCTTGCCTTGGAAAACTCCCTGGTCAAATGTGAGTGAGGAAACCCAGGCTGGGTGTTGTCATGCTGGAGTGAGTTTGAACCAGCTCGTCTTCACAGGCTGGGGCCTTCTGAAGGTTGGGGTTTTTTGAGGTCTGCATCGTTTCACTGGGTGACGGTGGGGACAGCGGGGTGTGGGGAGCACAGCAGTGACCTTGCAGGTCCGTGTAGTGATGTGTCTCCCAGTCTGAGCTTCCTGCAGGGGATGGATGGTGGGACGGTAGGTGCAGGCAGCTGCCGTGCCCTGCTCCAGCTCCTGCCCAAGGCTCAGCCCCAGCCTGCTCCCAGTGCTGAGCTCGGCTTCTTCCTCCCTTTCTGCTCTGACTGTGCGTTCTTCTTCAGGGTAATCACATCAGATGATTTCTCTGGTGCTGTTCTTCTCCTCAATCTTGCTCTTCAAAGGTTTTTTTGTTCTTTCTATCCCTTGTACTGTCGTCTTGGTTTTCTGACCTGGTCTCCTTTCTCCTCTCCCCACCCCTTGTTACTCATCTTCTCCACCACTGTCCTTCACCCGTCAAGACCCGTCGTCTCCAGCACCATATGACCCTCTGCTGACCGACGCTGGAGCGTTGCTGTAATTCCCTTGTCACCTGGACAAGCTGCTCCTTAGGGCTGTAACATGCTCCTCGTGATCCAGGTGGTGCTTAATTTCCCAGACTACTTCCATTTCTGAAAGCTCTGTGACTAGGGGCATTTCAAAGAGGCTGTTTTTTAAACGAACTTGGGGTTTACTTTACCTCATGCTTGCCGCTGCTGAGAATTTCTGGACGTAATACGGTATGAATATATGGAATCGAAATGATTTTATTAGTAGTTGTGAACTGGTTTTGTGGCAGGCCCGTGGAGCTCCAGAGCTGGAGGCAGGTGGAGCGCTGAGACTTTCCCCATCCCTTCAGGGGAGCTCCTGATCTCTCCTGAAGCCATCTTGCTGACCACAAAGCCTTTCCTCTTCTCTTGCAGATGAGCGGGTGGATCAGCGAACCTGCCTGATCTGTGGGGACAGAGCGACGGGGCTGCACTATGGGATCATCTCCTGCGAGGGCTGCAAGGGCTTCTTCAAACGAAGCATCTGCAACAAGCGGGTTTACAGATGCAGTCGAGACAAGAACTGCGTCATGTCGCGCAAGCAGCGCAACAGATGCCAGTACTGCAGGCTGCTCAAATGCCTCCAGATGGGGATGAACCGCAAAGGTAAAGAAAACCCGGCTTTTTACTGGTGGTGGGACAGGCTGGGGCCAACGTTAGGACGGCGTGCTGCCCTTCCTCAGCTGCCGTTTTGTATTGAGGTTCTGCCTTGCAAATTCTTGACAAGTAAAAGTGAAACTTGAGCAAAATTATGCACAGATAAAAAATTCTTCCTGAACAACTTTGTTACTGTAAAAGAGGAAGAATCTGTAAAGCATGTATAAATGTTTGAAGAAGTGCTTGTTGCGATCCCTTTTTGCAGGGAAGGTGAGAGTTTTGTTACTGCGCTTCATGGTGGATCTGTCCCTGTGTTTGCGCTGAGTGAGGTGGTCGCTGTTTCTATGCTCCAGTATCCCAACATGGCAAAAATGAATGCACTTAAATAGCTTTTAGAGTCCCAAGAGACCTGTGTCAGAATTACCCATTCCCTGTGGTGGGAGCTTAGACCCGCAGTTGCTGCCCAGTGGTGAGGTGTGAGGGTCTTCACTCACCGCCCATGTCTGGTTGATGACACGTGGCTCAGTGGAATGTGGAAGGAGGTTTGGTCAGGTAGGAGGTCACTGAGGAGACACGTGCCATCTGGGTTAGGGAGAGCCCTTAGTCCCTGCACGCGCAGGGGTGATGAAATGCTACGGAATCATCTTCAGAGTGGAAAATCTTCAGTAGCTCAAAAATCAGGAATTCAGAATAGACTGGGGTTTATTTCAGTCTGGTGTCTGGCTAGGCTTCACTCCGATCATTTGATTTTCTGCTCTCTGAACTGTTGTTCCCTACTGAAAGCAGAGGTTTCTCCGATTAGTGGTGGCAGACAGGAGTCTGAGCAGAAGCAGGTGCTGCTGTAGCCCCGGGCTGCTCGTGTTCCCTCCTGGACACGCAGGTGGGATGGTGGCGGGGAGCCTTCCTGGCTGCCAAACAGCAGTGTCATCCCGTGCCCTTTAAACGCGGCTGTCAGTGCCATCACTCATACAAAACCCACCTGTCAGGAGCACTAAAACTTCCATAAATTTACTGCAAATCCACCGGGATCTTCCTCAGAAGATGCATCTTGGGGCTGAGATGGGAAGCTTATCTCCTGACTGCTTTGATTACAAATGACCCTCGGGAGTTTCACCGGGCGGGGAAGGCGGGTGAGCTCCCGG
>NW_010406949.1:2227-2730 GCF_000710305.1 Buceros rhinoceros silvestris | reverse complement strand
GCCGGTGCTTCTCGAAGGTGGAAATGAAAAACAAAAGAGTCTGGAGAGAAAGAGAAGAGGGCTTTGCTTGCGAGACGGTGTCGCTTTTTTATGTAAAGATATTAATAGTTCGCAGGAAATGCAGTCGGTAGGTAATGGTGTTCCATTATCTGATTGGGTTTTGCTGCCGCGGCTCTCCTGAACCGCCTTTGTAAATAGCCGGTGCTTCTCGAAGGTGGAAATGAAAAACAAAAGAGTCTGGAGAGAAAGAGAAGAGGGCTTTGCTTGCGAGACGGTGTCGCTTTTTTATGTAAAGATATTAATAGTTCGCAGGAAATGCAGTCGGTAGGTAATGGTGTTCCATTATCTGATTGGGTTTTGCTGCCGCGGCTCTCCTGAACCGCCTTTGTAAATAAAAACGATCACATAAAATGGGGAAATATCAGAAGCCACGCAAATAAATAGTGCTGCAACCTCGCCGGTGCGAGCTCTGCCGTGAAGAGGGAGCGAAGCAGTCTTTTCTG
>NW_010406949.1:1562-1944 GCF_000710305.1 Buceros rhinoceros silvestris | reverse complement strand
CCGGGAGACCCCGCGGGGGGGTGCCCCGCCGAGACCCCCGGCCCCGCGGAGCTTCGGATCCATCTTGCTTACGGGCTTCTGCTTCCCAGCGCCCCAACACACATGCTGGCAGCTTGTCATGCAGACTGGTGGCGTGATGTAATCCCCAGCATGACACGTTCTCACCTGATGCCAACTGATCGCTCTGGAGATGCACACGGAGCTGCAGGCTCTTCTGGCAGCTTTTCCTTGTCCTCTCTCTCTCCTGCATGTCTGCGTCTCTGTCTGACATGCCGGCTGCTGGCAAGGCGAGTCCCGAAGCAGCCCTTGCAGGTCTCCGGGACGTGGGGGCTCCGGCCGCCCAGCACCGGGGCTGCCCTCGCAGGGCTCCCCCACCCCCTCC
>NW_010406949.1:1094-1321 GCF_000710305.1 Buceros rhinoceros silvestris | reverse complement strand
AAGCTCAAAGCTTTCTATTTCTCGTTATCTCGGAAAGTAAGGTCATATAAACTCAGCTGTGGCACCGGAGCGAAGAGGAACCCCGTCTAAAGGTGTTTTCTTAAAAGAAATCCTCTGATCGCGGAGCTCAAATGTTACCACGAACAATAAACACTTTCACCCTCATTAAGACAATGATAGATGAGCCAATTTGACACTCCTCCCCGCACTACAGATCTGCTCCTCTA
>NW_010406949.1:571-776 GCF_000710305.1 Buceros rhinoceros silvestris | reverse complement strand
TCCGCATCCCACCCCACCCGCCCCCCCCCCCGCCTCGGGTTTGCTCTTCCCGTAGATTCCCTGGGTATTTCTGGAGTTCCGTATTGCACAATAAATGGGGAAAAGTGTTCCCCGGGAACAGTCAGGTTACCCGATAAACGTGTACCGAAACTGCCACATTTAGCACCCATTTGGAGCACCCTTTCAAGCCGCGTGGAAAAGGACC
>NW_010406949.1:0-216 GCF_000710305.1 Buceros rhinoceros silvestris | reverse complement strand
AGCCACTTTTTCACACGGAGGGAGAGTTAAACTCTTGTTCAACCCGTGGCATTGTTTAAGCCGATTTAAAAAACAAAACAAACAAAAAGCCCCGAACAACCCCCCTCAAAACTGCTTCACAACCCCGAGGAGCCCGTCATATAACCTAATCGATAAATGCATTTACATTTCCCGTTTTGGCTGCGACAGTATGATTAGGGTGCCCGGGTTTCCACG
>NW_010406948.1:496-716 GCF_000710305.1 Buceros rhinoceros silvestris | reverse complement strand
CTCAAGGTTTTGGGTTTCCACCAAGGTTCTGGGGTTCCACCAAGGTTTTGAAGACCCTTATGGGGTTCTGAGGTCCCCCCATGAGGTTTTGGGGTCCCCCCATGGGTTCTAGGGTCCCTCCTCGGGATTCTGGGGCCCCCCCTACCCCCAGGTCCCCCCAAGATTCTGGGTTCCCCCCGAAGTGTTGTGTTCCCACCAAGGTTCTGGTGTTCCAACAGGG
>NW_010406948.1:0-212 GCF_000710305.1 Buceros rhinoceros silvestris | reverse complement strand
GCGGGGCCGGGGTAGGTGCTGAGCTCGCAGTTCTCCCTCCAGGACATGTTGAGGCTGCGGACGAACTCCAGGTAAAAGGGGTGGCTGGTGTTGAACATGGAGAAGCCCAGGACGGTGGACGGGGCGTCGGCCAGCGCGTCCAATCGGAGCAGCGGGAAGTCCTGGGGCGGAGGGGGTGATCATGAGGAGGTCACGGGATCAGCAGGAGGTCA
>NW_010406947.1:0-1497 GCF_000710305.1 Buceros rhinoceros silvestris | reverse complement strand
GAACAAAATGCTTCTATACCTTACATGTACAAATATTTGCATTCCTCTGATAAGGGCTTCCTGTCACCTAGTAAAAGAGAGAGGTTAAAAGGCAACCTCATTAAGTCCACACTTGGGAGGCACGAGGAGTCTGAAAGCAGGTGGGCACGGTGGTGGGCAAAGCAGAGAAGAGAGTCAGGGCTCCCTAGAGGGACGATGAATGCTCTGCTTCTTTGGCCAGCAAAGAACGTGGTGATTTTCCCAGACAAAAATGCTGTTTTCCGATTTGGTAAGAGTAAGTGGGTACACGCTGTCATTACAGGAAGAAGACTGAACAGGCTTGTTTGACACCAGGTTCTGCATTTTCTTCTGCCAGAGGATGGAGGAACTGTACAGTACAAGGTGTGTGGCCGCACAAGGATGAATTTCACCAGGTAACCCGTGGCATTCTCCTCGCCAGATTTCACTGCAGAGAAAAGTGCATCTCTTGTGATGTCTTGGCAAGACCAAACAATTTGAGATTCTCAGACTTTTACCAGTGTAGTATCTTAACAGTGCTGTGGGACCCAGGAAACATCTGTGTGGGTGGTACATTGTGTTCCAAGTCAGGTGGTGCATGCCGTTGTTCTTGTAGTAGCAATGTTCGGAACATCTCACAGCATTTGGGAGTTTTAACACATTTTGATTACACTCTTTTCTGGTAATTTCTATTATTTCTTGCAAGCTTTAATGGGAGATGATACTCTCTTCCAAGAGTCCAAATACTCTTACTTTTTATATAAAAATCTTCAGCTTAAAATATATATGTATTTTTTTAATTTTCAGAGTTCAGTGGTCCCATGGGTGTGATAGATGGATTTTAGGTACATGCCTTAAACAACTGCTTTCAAACATGTGTTGCTTTGTCCTGTTAACTCAGACTGCCTGGCTATGGGGAGCAGCCCCTGCACATCCTGCCCCCTCGCCCCAGCTCCCTGCCACGGAGGAGGGGCAGGACCTGCTGCCAGATGACCCCCCCTCCCCCCAAGTTCAGAGCCGTGTCACTGCGCATGTGCAGGACTGAGGTGGGTCACTCTGTGGACGCGGCAGTGGAGGGGGCAAACCCCACCAGAAACCCCAGCCTCATTCCCCAAATCTGCTGGAGAGCAACTGTGCATGTCTTGGGAGCCCAGAGACCCACTCCTGGAAGTGTCCAGAAGGAACAACTGCGCATGCTCAGCTGAGGAACTGAGTCTTATAAAGGATGGAGCCCCAGCATGTCTCGTGACTGTGCGTGTGACCCCCACGATGAGAGGAACCTGCAAGTGGCAGCGGGCCCTGCTGGGGAAGGACGAGCATCTCTGGACACTGGTCCGAGGGTGGTGAGACTTTCTCTAGCCTCTTATTTTTCCTTTGCTTTCTCCTTCTATCCTCTCTGCCTTCCTAAACCAGCGTTCCCGTTCACGCTAGTGCCAGACTGCCGTTGTTAAAATGGTGTGATACTGCCTAAGTGGCTGAGCTTTTTGGGCTGGAAGTCAG
>NW_010406946.1:0-1496 GCF_000710305.1 Buceros rhinoceros silvestris | reverse complement strand
CTATATGAGATGCTGAGCATCACCCGGTCACGGCCAGGCAGCGTGGGGTGCTGGTCTGCGTGGGAGAGCCCCCCCTGTGCTTGCACACACACAACCCCATCCCACCCTGCAGTGATCCAGCTCTCCAGCCCCTCGGCAGGCTGCTATCGAGCACCACTGCTCGGGGAGATCAGCACCGGCTCTCAGAGCGGTTGTTAGCCTTGCTGAGTGCTGGGCTGTTTGTATCAGCTATTGATTTTCATAGTAAATCTCAGGCGTTTCTGTCAAGACTTGCAATTTACCTCTAGCATCTAAATCTCAGTCCAAGCCTTCAGCCCCTCCACCCCCTCCCCCACCAGTGCTGGCTCAAATGGGTCTCCCCGCCGTTCTGCACCAGGCTCTGCTGGTGCAGGGAGCAGCCCAGGGGCAGCCGGGCTGGGGGGCTCCCGCTGTGTTTGCCAGAGCAGCGTGGGTGCCATGGCAGGGCCGGTGCTCAGGGATGCTAGATCCCCACGTGCTCGGTGGCAGAGCAGCCCAGGGTACAGCAAGACAGGGACAAAACCCCCTTCCCAGGCCACCTCCTCCGGTCACCAGCGCAGTGCTGGGCACAGCAAGGGCGATTTGCAGCCCTGGGGAGGGGTCGGCTGAGGGGCTGCTGGAGACCCCGGGTGGTTTCCTGCTGTGTCTGGAGCCCTGTGCCGGTAGGACCAGGGCAGAGATGACTGCCACGGCCCCAGGCCCCCTCTGTCATCTGGCACTGGGCCGGGGTTGCTTCAGAGTGATGCATGGAGGCTGTGTGGAGATGCCACACAGCCACGAACCAGTTTAAGAGCCCTTACTGGAAGCGATTACTGTCCAGTGAGATCTAATAGGAAAAAATTTGAAGCAATTAATGGAGATCTAATGGAGCCCTATCTGCATTTCTTCTCTACCATCCAGCTGCAGCTACAGGAGCCGTGGGGGTACCCAGTGACGAGGGTGCCCAGAGCCAGCAGCGGGGAGAAGGAGGGAGAGCCGGGGATTAACAGCCGTCTGCAGGAAGATGGGATATTTTCTTGTATGATTTTTCCTTTAAAGGAGAAAAACATGCACAGCGAGACTCACAAATCCCAGCCTCGCAGAAGAAAAGCCATTTCCAATCCACTCCAAGGAGGCAGAAGGTGCCGGCTGAGATTGATCCCCCTGACAATACTGTATTAGTGGGAAATTAGAGCTGGAGCCTGAGGAAACCGCTGCAATATCAAACAATTACTTTACATTTGTCCTTACAAATGGAGGGAGCAGAAATGTGCTTAAATCAAGTATTAGCTTTCCAAAGGGTAAGCAAATGAGGGCTCAGGAAAGGCTCTGCTGAAAATGCTTATCACATTAGGAGCTCTTAAAACGCGGCTTAAAAAGCCTTGGAGTAGGCGATCTGCATTCGGAAGAGGAGGGGAAGGGGGTTGGTGAGGATGGGGGGGTGGCACGGATGGAGGGGGAGGTAAGGATGGGTTTGTAAGGATGGGGGTGATCGGTAA
>NW_010406945.1:15307-25297 GCF_000710305.1 Buceros rhinoceros silvestris | reverse complement strand
GAGGCGTTACATCCTGGCACACACGCGGCGAAGAGCCACGCTGCTGGCAGTCCTGGCCCCTGGCAAAGCACCGGCAACATGGTGCAGGCCCTGCTCCAGCTTCTTAACCCTGACATGTCACAACCATCTCGGACACGTCTCTCTTCCCGTGGTGCTAAACTGAGCAGCAGCCTCGGGTGAAGGCTCTAGGAGGGGGATGAAAACTCAGGACTAACCCTTTGTGCCTGAGCCGCACCCGGGCGTCGCGCACGCCTCTGCTCTGAGCAGCTCTCCAGATCTCTCGCCCAACCCACTCTCTTCGAGCTTTTTATCTGACTGCAAAGCCACGATATGCTGCGGGCTTCTCCAATGCCAGCCACCGGCCCTTCATGGGGACAAGAACGTGCAGTTTATTACGTGAAGCCAATACGGGCATCCGTGTCCTGCACGACACCCTGATACCGTTCTTTTGGTGCAGGCACAGGGGCAGGAATCAGCTAAATCAGCAGACTTCAATCACCGGTCTGAATTACAGACTGAAACGACACAAAGAAAGATACAGTTCGCCCAAAGACAGAGAGAAGGAATGGGAAGATTTTGGATGGCGATGGGAAGCTTGACCCTACTATCAATATGCCTGACTTGCTATCACGACATCTAGTAAAAACTTCAGAGACACAGGAACCTCATGACTGCTAGCTGTGGGCAGGAGTAACGGTGGCAGAACAAAAAGGAGAGTCAACCATCCTAAGGGATCCCAAAATCAAAGGACCAAAGGCAAAGGAGGAGCCCATTAACAGCATTCACCTGAGAACCACCATCAGGAAGCAGCAACACACGTGCTGAACATTTAATCCCACTTTACGAAAATTTAAGGCTGTACTTTAGTGCATCTGTGTCTCATTTTTTCCCTTATGCTACCTAGAACTGGACAAGGGAGGCACTCCCTTTCTGGAGAAGATGATGGGCTTTCCCCAGGATTCACATTTGGCAGCAACACCATGTTGTTAGTGCCCTTAAAGAGCAGAAGTCGCTGAGGGGGGGACTTCGGTGTCTGTAACGAAGTGTCGAGGAAACCCGAAGGGGTCCCACACTGTGCCTGCGAGGGTTGTTTCCTGCTGTGAGCAGGGCTGCCGTCGCAACCCAGGCAGCAGACAGCCAAATCCCACCGTACGTAACGTCGGCATGCAAACGAAAAGCAGGAGTTCCCCCGCTTTATGGGGTACTGAAACATTAAAAACAGGTGTTTAAAAACTGAATTACAAATCTGTCTGCAACCTGTATTATTTTTACCACGTGCAAGTCTATTGATCACCAGCAGATTTCAACCATTCTAGGAAAAAAGTGCAACTCCTGATGAATTATTTCTTAAACGTGAGGAGGGAGGGGAAAGTTTATTAGATTTCCCGGCTCTGACAGCACCAACATTTTTACTGGCGTGTAGGTATATCGGAGATGCTGTAACAGGTCATCTCCCTTCCACGGGAAGTACAGAAGAGCTCGAGCTACTCCTCACAAGGAAAGAAATCATAAACCCCTGTTCATAATGAAAGCTGCAACAGACTTCGAGGGAGCAACTGAGTAATTCGACACCACATTTTCCACTGATTCAGCCTGTTAATTGGAACAATGACTGATTAAAGTGGAAAACCTATGTTATAACCACATATGCTGACATTCCAGATGACAAGGTACGTTGCGGATGCAATTTTTTACTTTTCTTATGTGTAAAAATTAGGAAGTATGAAACCAGAAATTATTCCAGTGGAGTTACATAGGTGTGAAAGTGATGTGAAATACAAAGTGGCCCCCAGTATACCTTCAAACAGAATACACACTGTACAATTTTCATTATGAATATGTTTTAGGTAATTTGGATTGCCAAAAAGGAAAAAAAACCAAAACCAAAACAAAACCAAAAAACAATTTCCCCGAGTTATTACTTTTAGGAATAGAGGACAGATGTCTAGTTGCCAAAGCAGACTTGTAAAAAATTAATCACCTGCCTCATGCAGGTTAGCAGTATTTGGCAGGTAGGTCAGCTCAGCTCATAATGAAGCATCTGGCTTTTGGTAAAGCTGCATTTTAATTTTAACTCTGTTTTATTTCAGCTTTTGGGCACATGCAATAAGCTGACAAGTCTGGAGCAGATTTGCTGATTGGTAACTTTGGTGTAGGTCTTCTCAACTGCAACCAAAGCTAAGTCCCATGGTTCACACCCAGACCACAGCCTCACACATCACCTGAACCTCCCTGTAAAAACATTTTAAACCCAGTCCTCAACATCTTGCCCATCTATAGCCTTATCTTCTTAAAAACAGCTAAACCGACTATGAGCCTGTGAACTCCTAAGCACCTGCTTGAATTAAGGAGCCAAAGCTGACCGACCCCAGGAGTGCCACGACAGTGCTTTGAATGTGGTGTGGTTGGGGGGTTTTTTTGTCATTGATGTCTGGTAAATCAAGGCAAGCCAAAGGTCCATCCCTGTTAAACTTCCTCTTAGAAAAGCCGGTATCCATTTGTAGCACTACTGGCGTCCTCTTTTGCTTAACCAGAAGCATCTGTAGCTCCTTCTTGGACGCTGGGAGGGCAGAAGAAGAGCTCCTGAAGCTCAGGGAGGTCTGCAGAACTGCAGCCTGGCTCTGAGACTCCTCTCACTTCCAGGCGTTCCTCCCGATGCATCTTCAGTGGGAGGATGCTTCCACCATAAATTTAGTGGGAAAAAACCACCACCACTCGTCCTTGTGAGACATCAGTCACCGGCCCTGCTGCAGGGGCCATTTTTAACACGCCCAGGCATTCGAATGGTAACCCCAAGAGACAAAAATCTATTAGAACATGAATTAAGCAATCGCCAATTTTTGTTTTTACATTATGACCATTTTTTTAAGCTTTCAAACGTGCCAAAACCTTCAGGAATCTCACTGGCTGTTGGTTTTCTCTTCTTGTATCACTTAAACTGACCCACTACTTTCTAATACTTTTTAAAAAAGAAATACAAGAGAACAGATCACACTGTGGTCTCCTGGGCAGATCTTGACAGGGAGTACAAAGGGAGGAACTGGGAACCCTTAGCTCCGCAAACACATTTGCAGCAGCTCACAAATGCCTTTGCTGGGCTGCTGCGGCCTGAGCGGGCATTTTCTTCGTCCACTGAAGCAAAGAACTCGCTATTTCTACTGCTGATGGTATTGATTCTTTTGTTTCCACCTTCGCTTAACAGCACCCGCTGACAGACACTCCCCAGGCCCACAGACACACCTGCACTTTGTTTAGTTAGGTACTGAAAACCAGGGGGACTGTTCTTACCTTGCCTGGGACCCAAATGTGTGTGGGAAAGGGGAACGGCAGCTTCTAGAAAGAGAACTCAGAGACAGAGCAAGAGACACAGCAGCTGCAACTTTTAGCAGGGGTGATGCAGTATTAATCAGGGGGCAAAAGGGATGGAAAGGACACAAAAAGCACAGCACTCAGGCAGTGGAGGAGGAGTCCTGATTCCTCCCCGGAGAGCAGTGATACACGTTTTGGAGGTATGCTTCCAAAATAAGGATGAATCGCCCTTTCAGACAACATGCAGAAAAAATTCTGAGCACGCTGCAAACAACTCACTGAGTGAAAGGAGGAGACCTGCGTTGAGACCTGGAGACAAAGTAAATGAGGAATAAGAGAAGAAAGACTACTACATCTCTGTTCTGCCTCTCTCGGTCTGGCAGAGACTTCCATCACATTGTTTATAGACACTCAGGGTCCACGAGCTGCTGGGCACCAGCCTGACAAGGGAAGCAGAAAGGATGGCTCTGCAAGCAGTGGTAGAGATAAAGACGACTCCTCTCCTTCCTTCCTAGGCCTAAGCTAGAGGGTCCTGGCCGTATCAGCCACCAGAGGACAGCTAGAAGATACCCCAACACAGTGAGAGCAATGCCACCAACTCCCTTGTCTCGAAGAACAAAGCAGGAAGGAAACCAGGAGAGGCCAAGGAAGAGGAGATCCTGGAGCTGCTATCATCATCCCCTTTCCCGAGGGACCGGAGACAGCAATAGCAGGGAAGCGGGAACACTGTCCATCCCCTCCTCCCTCACGGCCACCACTAACTTCTGCTTCGCCATCAGGCAGCAAGTCCAAACTGAAGGCACACCTAGGATGCTGGGCTACATCCTTCAGGCTGGAATTGTCCCGGCACCCTAACAGCTGGGATATGTACTACAGCGCTCGTCAGGCCGAGCGTGGGCAAGGTATCATCTTTAAAGGGGACCAGAGTACATCCCCCAAGTGCTGGCTGGTGGAAACGTCATTTTTCATTCACAAAGGGCTGATGCGCCAAACAGCAGAGGCCCGTCCCCAGGACTGCTCATAAATCAGAGCTGAAGTTGCATTTTTAGGGTCACGAAATCTTCACTGGCTGACAGCAACACACTTTCCAGAAGGGCTCCCTTCTGGATTTGGCCCTTCTCGGGGAGGCCATAAGCTACCTATAAGGCTGTGCTTCTGGAGCTACTCTGTGGGACCAACTTCACCCAAAACACCAAAAAGAGGAACTCCCCCCTTGCCAAAATACCATCTTCTAACGATGACAAACCATGGTAAAATGCTTTCTATGGGCTTTCTTCCATTTATTGGATTTATAGAAGCAATATCAGCCTTAAAACAGCTGCCAAATCATTCTGCATTCCAGTTCTGATTATCTGTCTGCTAGTTTGGGATTAGCTTTAACTATATAGATGCAAGAAGTGAGAAAGCCATTGCGCTTAGATTTATTCTTAAGAAGTACCGGCTGTCTAGAACAAGGCTATAAAATGCAGGTTCCCTGTCTGGCTTGTTGCATGGCTGCGTGGCTTTGTGCTATTAATTGCAGCCTGGCTAACAGGTGCTTGCCAACGTTTTTATACCCTCACCGTAAGAAAGGATTGTATTTCCAGCTGGATAAAAGGGTGACGCTGTCTTCTAAAAAGAATTCAAGAGCAGCACAGAGAGGAAGTCCATTGCGGCATGACACGCTGAATCACTGATTACTAAAGAGAATGTGCCCTCTCCCCTGCTCTGACAGACCCAAAGAGGAAAGCAGCTAGCATGACTTCTTCCACACCTACTCCTCTAGGTCAGGTGTCAGATGGCCGTGAGCTGGACCAGCAACAGTGGCACCCTGCTGTTCCACATGCACTCACAGCACTGGGGGACCCCTACCAAGAAGAGCACTTACACAGCACTGCAGCTATACAAGAAGTCCCACACTATGTACTTAAAAATTAACCACTGGCTCACTCCCACTGCGCAGCGTCAGAGCATGGCCGGGAAGGACTTGTCCCGCTCTGTCTGGAAGAGTCTTTCTCTCACCTTCCTTATCCCTTCATCTTCTTCCTGTCATCAGTGGTGAACGCCTCCTTCCAGTCTTTTCTTTCACCTCTCCATTTCTCCCTTCCTGCTGTCTGGCCTCCTGTGTAACTGCACAAGCCCATTGCCTCTCGCTGTTAACTGTTTGTGGAGCTAGGTGCACCAGAAACGCTGTACGAGGCTGGGGTGTTCAAACCCAGAGCCCCAGCCGGAAGGTACCTGCAGCTCGCTGTGCAGACTGCTGCTCCTCAAGCGGTAATAACCAGCTTAATCAATAAGGCTTTCTGCTCCCTGAGGGGTCTGCAGAAGTCATAGCTCTTGGGTCTGGAAGATGAAAGGACTCTGCTAGATACCCGCGACGGCCAGCACCTGAACCTGCACTACTTGAGCTTGTTATCCAAAAGCACAAAACGAGCTGAGCCTCGGGAAGTGACCAGTAACACTCTCCAGGTGTTACTGGGGTGCACAAACAGCTCAGAGGCACTGTGGCGCCTAATTACAGCCGTGTGGGGCAGCACAAACACACCGGGGCTGCAACTGCTTTAGAGACGACCTGGACACTTGTTAGTCCTAAGGGGATTTTAAAAAGCCAATGTATGCCTCAAGGCCTTTGAAAATCAGACCCAAAGTGCCTACCTGAGATCTTTTGAGAAAAAACAGAGCCAACTCTTGTGAGCATCTGCCGGCAGACAGACAACATTTTGACTATGTAAATCAGCAGACAAATCATTGTGTTTTGCCTGTAAAATGAGGGAGTTCAGACTATTCATCTGTTCACAGGCTCAGATCAAATTCTGTACTGAGTGCAACCTCTACCATCTCACTGCGAAGCGATTCAGCAAAAGGCAAGGCAGCGTTCACCATAAATTCAACATTTATGTATTCTTCCAAGAGGAAAACAAATTCTGGCTAGTACCAGTTACCTAGATAAAAAAAGGACAACCCCTACAGCTCCTTTTCTTCCCTTTTTCTAACCAATTTATCTACCACATGTCAAGCATGATTTTGAAGAAAATTCCTGGCATATTTTGCGTCAAAAACCTGAATAATAATCATTGCTTTTCAAAGTGCTTACTAGACTACTCTGTGCCCTTGAATATTTTCTTTCACCATTTAGTCCAGTCTTCTATGGGAGTACATCATACCTTTTAATTAAACATTCTTGAGTATTTGGATTTTATCTCACAGATACACCGCACCCTGCTTGTAAAAATTCCATCTCAGGCAGGCAATGTGCTTGACTTATTCCAAATACGACTTATTAATTACAATATCTATAGACCATAGATTTATAATTTGGTGCCATCCCTCCCCATGGAGCCCAAGCTTTTATCTGCCAGATTTCTTACCTGCAGCTGAAGCAGAGCCATTGCTGACTGGAATGTAACTCCCCTCTGTGCAACTCCTCATCACCACTCTCAAAATGAGGAATGGGAGATAGGTCCAAATGGAGGATGTTTTAAAGACATTCTGGATGTAAACCCCTTGAATTAAATTCACTTTGCTTAAAATATGGCTGTAGCTAGCTTACTCCATGGCTTTCCTAAGGCCCCCGTTCACTTAATCTAGCTTCATTCGGAGAAATCCTCACCCTAGCGAATGCAAAGGGGCCAGCAGGACACTAACAGCTGTGGCTTCACTCCTAAAGTGGACTGAAGTCCACCAAAGTGGACTCCTCTCTCTTCCAGGACCCTCACCCTGGCACAGCAGGCAGCTTCCTAACACCCGATGTCAGCTGGGGCACCAGCCCTGTTCTGCCTCAGAGCCGGGAGTACCCTGGTCTGAAATCACCAAAGGCAGCAACAACTCGCAAAAAGCTTCCCCAAGGCAAGGGGCAGAAGCTGCCGCCAGCCGTGAGCTCAGTGGCACCGCTCGCTCGCCAGTCTTCCGCAGCAGCTGTAGCTTGCTAGGTGTGCCGCTCATCCCACCCTCAAAACGTCCAGCAAGCCAGAACAGCGATGGCTTGTGGTTGCCACAGCAGCCCAACACCCTCACAGGCAAAGGCAAAATGCGAGAGAGAGGAGTATTGTGTCACGGGGCTCATCGGCCCTCGCAGGCAACAGGAAGCGCTCAAAACCGTACCATCCCTACATGCAGAAGGGACGGTGCAGCCACCCCACAGAAGGAAATCCATAGGAAATCCTGCTGGCATAGAATACGCTGAGAGACAGCCTGCAGGAGCCTCCAGTGAGCAAGCCCCAGGCAGATGGAGAGATGATAAAGAGTGAGTGGCACCTTCCAACACTGGGTTGGGGCAAGACTCTGCTGCCGTGGGCAGCTGCCAGCGCCCGCCAGGCTTGCCCCTTCTGCAGGTCAGCATAACCCACCCCCCACCCCAGCAGCCTGCTATGCTCAGTACTTACTGCCTGCCCTTTCCCAGGCTCAGGTTTGGGAAAGGAGAGCAATCTCACACACCAGCAGGCATTCGGCATGCTGCCAGGTCCCAGTGCAAAGCTCTTCAGCTTTACATGTGGCCCTCTCCAGCTCCAGAGAAAAGCTGTCAGCCTGGAGGAGCCACTAGAGCCAAGGGAAAATTGGTCTCCAACCTTGGACTTCATGTCACTCCCACAGGAGACTCCTGCCCTCCTACACCGCTGCTCTTCTTGTCCAGCACACTTGCCTTGGAAAGCTTTGATTCTCAGACATTCCACCACCTGTAAGAGGAGATGGTGTGCGGCACGGAAGCTAACATTGCCTGGAAAAAAAAGATAAACATGCTCCGGCTGCATGGAAAGCAACTTCCTGGCAATTTTGCTGGGGAGCTGTGCCATGAGCAGTGAAGGCTTTTCTGACCTACTTGTCCTCTGCCTTAGCATGTCCTATAGACATGCGGAGATATTAGTACAAAAAAATCTCCTGGTTTAGGAAGCAGGATGCTCGTGAGAGGAGGTTTGAAATGGAGAAGTGAGGACCTCTTGTTGAAGGTAAAGGGGAAGAGCTTTCACAAAAGCAGAATTTCAGCAAGCTCTCCCAAGGCTGTGACATCAGAAGGACCTGACTGCCCACACAGGGCAAAAAACTAACACAAAAGGCTATGCAAGAGGTCAGAGCAATTTTATCAGGGGTTTCCCTGAGTCAGCACAACTGAAAACACCAGGAAACATTAGAGGGAAAAGCTTGAGCCAAAATCTCACCTGAAGACACGCAGATATCGTTTGAGCTTACATCTGGGTGTGAACTTTGAGGCTTGAGCTCCCTTCTGTATAACACAGTGGACTGAATCACACCCAGCCCAAACACCTGAATCAACGTGCTTCCAGATGTTGCAGAGGTGCATTTTACAGCTTTTGTCAGTCACCAAATCATCACAGCTTTCTCCCCAGGTTTCCTCCTCCTCCTTTCCTTGATTTATAAATACTTCTGGTTTTAAAGTACTTCTTTGATTGTAAGTACTTACTATTTCTCTTACAGAAAGTATTTATTTGCATCAATCTGTCCAACTCTGGTCTAAGCCAAAAGCTTTCAAGTATTTCCTCCAACAGGTTACACTGGTTGGGATGGCAGTATCAGCACGGAGAACCTTTTTCTGGCCCTCTTTATGTTTGTATTCTTTTTGGAGAAAAGGATGTTCGGGTTGTAATAAAAGGACTAAAAAATACATTAATCCTTATTAAACCGGTAGAGCTAACTGACAGGGCTCAGACTGGCTGCTTCCTCCCCTCTCCCTTCATGCCCTTCCGCAGCTTCCTCTCCTCTTCTCTGACACTTGTTTGTGTTTGGAAGCAGCATGCTCGCTCCCGACAGACCAGGACAGGGAACAAGAGGGGAAATGTCTGGACGCATTTAGTCCAATTAGATGTTGGCATCACACTCAGCCTTTCCAAAAAGCAGGCAGGAAACTTTAAATGCCAGGCTGGCCACGGTGAATTAATGCCTCTCCATTTACATATCCTTGCATCCAGCCACAAACAGAGGAGGTATTAATTGTCATCAAGCGTGTCTGCCACAAACCCCTCTTCAACATCATTCACAAACATTCTGCTAAAACCTTTCGTCTTTCAGCAGATGACTCCCATAATCCCATGTCGCTGATGAGTTCTGGCAGAGCTAAATAGTGAGCTTTGTTCACTGCTGACAACTCCCCTCGCTTCCCTTCCTCAGCTGCCGCAGCAGCACACGAGTCCTGCAGCGGCATTCCCTGCCCAGTGTCATTGCGGACTCGCACTGTCCCTTCGAACAACATGTTTGCTAACAGGGTTTTACAGCAAATAGATGAATGCACCCGAGCCCTGTACGTGTGGTCTGTGCATCATCTCAATGGCTTTGGACAAGCCGCTGCTCGCTTCTTTGGACAAGAAGCCCAAGCAGCAGGAGCATGGCAGCAGCTCCTGCCACCCTCCCGCCAACAGTGCCCTGACACCCATGGGCCCCACAGCATCAGGGGAGGGTGAAACCTGGGCTCCACTGTGCAGGGGGCCCCCACCCCAACAGAAGGCTCTGAAAGTTTAACTTCAGGCAGGGTAAGAAAGAAGCGAGTGTGAAGGGGCAGGAACAGTTGGCTCTCTCCCGTTACTTTTTGTTTGCTTGTTTGTTTTAAAACAACTAAATCTTGTTCTTCCCACTCCTGAGGAAAGTCCTTTAAACATGAATGAAACTAGTCATATAAAGTCATATAAATGAATTAAGGGTCAGTTTACAGTGTTACTAAATTAAATGCTTTATATACAGTAATGGAAGAGTTCA
>NW_010406945.1:13877-15198 GCF_000710305.1 Buceros rhinoceros silvestris | reverse complement strand
TCATGAAACTAGACTCAGGCCCCAGAAGCTTTCCAGAGCAGCTGGAAGGCTTTAAGGCACTGAAGAGCAGAAACTCAAAAAGCCTGGCTCTGCTCAGCATTCACTGCCACATCCAAACCGGGAACACACTTCCACATGACTGCTACTGCTCTTCCCTTCAACATGTGCTCGCAGCCCCGACCAGACCCAAACGTAAGCGAAGGACTAAGTGTACTGAGGCGCATCCCCGGCTGACTCCAGCACGAGCTGCCTGTCTGGAATCCGACTGCATGGTCGCTGCTTGGCAGCTGAACACTCGGCAGAGCGGCGACCCACTTGCACTGTATTCACGGTGCTAAGGGCGAGAGGCTGCGCTTGCCTTCAGTAAAGGCTTGGTCCATCCAGTTTAACACACGCACTACGGCATGCTCACGTGCAGCGGTCTTTGAGGACTGGAAAAATCTCCCATCACCTGTCGGTTCCGGAGAAGAAAGGGTGCTCACCACAGAGCACCAAGATGAACAACCTGTGCTGCTCATTACACGTTTTGGTACCTGCACGATAGGGTGGCCCCCCGCAGATGCCTTCACAGCCCCTCGACTGCCTTCTGTCTCGTAATGAGCTCGGTGGTGGGATTTCGGCTGCACTTCAATACGCAGTTCATAAGGTCCTGAGTGAGATGGCAGCTGCCAATCAAGGGCAGGCAGGGATGGGCTATAATGGAAAGGAAAACGTGTTAAACATTAACATCAAGTACACCACCACAAACCACAAGCATCCGGCAGTATTACTTTAGAGACTGTGTTTTTGCAGTTCATCCTTCACCATCATACATGTAAAATTTCATCAGTATGGATAATGCCATGACATAAGTAATTTAGAAGGCACTGGTTATTTTATGAAGATCTATGGGCTGAGCATATCTGACAGCCCAGATGCTATCCCATTTGTAAACAAAACGGAAAAACATTAAGACTCTGCTTACAAATATCTTAATATCTGACCCAAAAGGAGAAAGGTAAGCAGAAAGACATAGAAGAATTTAAGCAAGAGGAGTTCTGCTGTGAAAATGAATGCCAAACCAGCTCTGGAGGAGTTCTGCAGTTAATGCATCTAATGGATTTCAACAGATCTGCTCAGTTTACAGAGGGCGGAAAAGAAGAAAAAAAAAAAAAGCCATTTCCCAGCTTCCTTCCCAACACAAAACACGTCAGAGAGTCTCAGAAAGAAGCTGATCTCTTTTGGGTTCATGCACTGCAAGGGAGCAAGCTCTGAAGTCAGAACTTGCTTACAAATCCTGCTCATGATGACGCACAAGCCCAAAGAAAATCCAGCTCGCTCT
>NW_010406945.1:0-13795 GCF_000710305.1 Buceros rhinoceros silvestris | reverse complement strand
AATCCAGCGCGCTCGTCCGGCCCTGCGTTGACTCTGCAATTAACTCGAGCACTAAGGGCTCAGTACTCTCACTCGAATGGGCAGGCTCCGCAGCCTGCAACGGGGGGCACACGTCTTTCTTAGAAACCCCCAAAAACCCCACTTCCAGTGTAAAAGCACACAAGAAAAAGCACTGTGGAAACAGCAGGTCTGAGACGAGTTTATTGATCTTAAAACCAGAGCAAAAAGCTCCACGATGCAAACATTAACTGGATGTCCCGTGTACCTTCCTCCTGTCGGTGCATCCTCCCCACCAGGTACCCTTCTACAGCCTTCACAAGTAGCCGAACGGCACCGCCACCACGCGCTACTCTCACATCAAATTTCATTATCTCTCCTGTCAGCCTGCAGCAGACAACCAGCAAGCAGAAAACCACCACCCTCAACCATTCCTGGTTGCCACAGACCTGCCTGCCACCGCCAGAGTGCTCGTCCTGCGCAGCGTGCAGACGAGGAAGCTGAAGGGCTAATTAGCTCTCTCACAGCAGCCCCTGAGGAGGCTGGCCACTGGGATTAACTGGTTCCCTGCCTCGCTGCTACAGCCCTAGTGCAACAGCAGTCTGAGCAGCGGGAATCAAGGCTGGAACGGGCTGGCCGGGAGGGAGAGGATGCCGAAGAGCCTCTGCCCTGGACAGGTGTATTACCAGCACATACTCAAGCTGCAGGCTCACTGCTCCACTGAACTGCCCCAACCACCCACACGCTAACCCAGCACACTTGCGGTTCCTCACATCTCACATCCCTCACAGCATCCCCGCTGTCCCCACTGCAGGACAGAGACTTTAACCACTTGCACTGGGTTTTTCTTGTTTTTCTCTCCATTTTTAAGTGATTATCCAGCTCTTTATCACCAGCATATTTAACTCCTATCTGCTAGTGCACGTGTGCACATACACCGATGGGACTTCAGGTGGTGCTAAGCTATCTCTGCATTACCTCTCCTCACTGTTTATAGATTTGAGGCATGTAATCTGAGTGCCTACAGACAGGTATTACACACCCTACATGGGTCAGCTGGAGCCACCTAGTCCTAGCCCCGGCTGAGGACCAGGACCACCTTCACTCCCCGGGCTGCTACCCCAGCACGGCTTGCTTGTTATTCACAGGCTCCAAATTTCCAGCTACTCTGCTCTCTAACCCTCAGGACACAATGCATCCTCAAAAATAACACAGGGAGAAAAGAAAGTATCCATACAGATCTCAGCTCAGCCCAAATCAGACCTCATCCAGAGGAGAGATGTTGCCTCTGTGAAGACTCCCAGCTCCCATGAACATCTGGATCCAGCAGAAGCCAGTGGGGCATTCTGCAGAGGCAAGACCCTGCCAGGGACAAATCCAAAATTTGGCTAGAGCCAACTGCCTCCCCCCTCCCCAAGCACAGGAGCCCCAGCCTTGGCCAGAGGCAAGACTCTACGTCTTCTGCGCTCCTGCGTCTCTCCCCCAAAATGGCCAGGGCCCTCCTTGGGGTGAGAAGCAGCTCTTCCACTACTAGACACTCACACAAGCAGTGAAGAGATGGGAAAAAATGACAGGCAACCAGCCATTATATATAGCCATTGTTCTTTGCCTAGCACGTTAGGTACACATACTTTAGTCTGAAAAGTCTCAAAAAACCCCAGAAACTCTGGATAAACCGTATTTGACTAATGATAAATGACAGAGCAGAGCAAAACAGCTGTGTCTCTCCTAGTGACGATCAGCACACATTTTTAAAACAGATGTTTCTGGTTTTAAGCAAATTCTGACTTGATTTTTTTTTTTTATTTTCCTGAGGACACAACATCTATCAGATCAGAAATTTTTAAACACTTAATTAAAAAGGACAACTCCGACCAGCCGCTTGCAGCCCCCAAGTGAAGAGGGATTTTTTAAAGATACATGGAAGTAATAGTTCCATAACTAATAACATTTCTTTAAAAAACAAAGAACCTCCCCCCCCAAAAAATCGTTTCAAATCAGAATCTGAAAATACCAGAATAATAAAGCTGTACAATTCATGTTCTCAAATAAAGCCTGAAAACGAAAACACGGTTTGCTGTTAGCCTGCAATCATCGACATTCCGAAATACCACCTGCCCAATAATAAACTGACAATTAATGGCAGGTTTCCTGATAAAGGAAGCAGGGTGATGCATTTCACAGTGTCACGGGCTGGGGCTGTCAGAGCTATTTCCTATGTCAGGTTATCTTCATCATGCATTTCATTTCCTGCCGCTAAGCATGGTTAAAGGAAAAAGTCACCAAGCAAATGGTGTAGTGGTAAAATCAGATCTGGTTGTTGAAAATAAATCTTAGCCATTTGAAAAGGCCCCAACTACCTCATGTAGCCACGGTGAGAGGAGAAGAGCCCCTCCACAGGGGTCAAGAAGAGCAGTAAAGGTCCTCACACAGTCTTCCTATCAAATATACATCGGTGTATTTCCCTCACATTGAATTTTCCACCAACTGAAAACCTGCCCCATCTCTTTCTACGCCATAATAAATCTAACTGCCATCCTCCTCAACGCTGGAATGAGGGATGGGTGCTTCGTGGCGGGTTCACCAAACCTGGTGTTAGGCTGTAGAAAACTCGCCTCATGTAACTCCGTCCTACATAAATCAGATTACAAAACAGATGAATAGTGATTTATTTTGCATATGCCAGATACACAATATGATTAAATCAAAAACAGATTATCCAGTCTGGCTGACTTCTGCCTTTAGCAGAAAGATTTATCAAGTTACAACAAAAAAAACCCCCAACCAAACCCAAAGAAAGATACTAAGCAGCACACTAGAATATAGACAGGGAGGAAACACAGCCAAAAACTTCTCCTAAACTTTGTGAAGGTGTTTAAGCCCCATTTTTCACCTGACTGCTATGGACTGGGGAATTAGATTACCACTACACTTTCTAAGCTACTACATGCCCAAGGCCACCTGAAAAAGAGATTTGCAAATGTTTTCATCCATAACTACGCTGCTGTGCAAAAGGTGTCAGAACAAGCGCCGGTCTCACGCAGAGACAAACTCTGCTCGTGGGCCAAGTACCACAGCATGAACTCATCCACCCCGGGCAGCTGCCGGCCAGCGGCACACACCACTGCCTGGACAAACAGGACGGCAGGCGCGTTTCAGCACATAAAGTGAGGCGACTGAGGAGAAACACAAATAACAACTAGAGAAGCCACAGGGCTGCTGAAGCTTTTACCAGGCTGCTAACTTGCCCCTGCTCCAACTGCGCTCCAAATGCAAGTATGGTTACAATTCCTTATTTATTACCCACGTCTCACATCGAAACAGATGCCTGTGAAATATCCTCGTGTGCTTTTTTTTGGAAGAGCAAGAAAACAGTGCTGATGCCTATGTGTCCACCAACTTGACTGTGGTCAGAAAAACATACCTGCTTTATACCTCACCTATGAGTTAACTTGGGTAGATTTTGCTCTCTCTTTTTTTTTTTTTAATTTCCTGCCTGACAATTGAGCAATCTGGCTGCGAGCTGTTAAAGGAGATGCTGTGTCCCACCCCAGACTTGGCTGTATGTTGCTGGCACGTGCAGAAAGTAGCTCCTCCGTGGAGTGCATGCAGCGCGCTGGAATTCCTCGTGCTGCAGTCTGAAAACGCGAGTCGTCGCCATGCTCCCAGACAATACTTAACACTACTGCCCTAAAACTTCACATTCAGAGATCCATCTGCAAGGGAAATTTTTGTATTTGACGGCTTAGAGAAAGAGCAAGAAACTGTTGCTGCGAGAATGGGGATAAGGGGCTGGCATCACATCTCTGCTCATACTGAATTTAGAATCACACGATGGCCAAAACATTAATAAGATGCTCACGGGGGGATTTGAATGAAGTGGAAGAGAGTCAGCAGAAAGCATGGGCAGGATTAAATCAAACAGGCAAACAAGCAAACAATCAGTTTACTGAAGAGAAGATCCCCAGCAGTCGTCAGCGTTATGGTACAGCAACCTAACGTAATCAAAAGCCCCCGCTATGTGGTGGCAAAGCGAACACATTGAAGCATCTAAATATCCCCATCCAGCAGGAACACAGCAGGACAGAGAAAACCATCAGAGGCATTGCGGGGTCTTCCCTGTCCGCTCCCCCCCCACCTCAGTCAACACACCGAGTCCCAGGAGATGGTCACCGACAAAATCTACGAGTCTCCTTTCACTGGCTCTGGCCCAGACAGCTCTGCCTTGCTTTGTCTGAGGAACTTCCTCTCACTTGCCATAGACATACACAAGTTTGCCATGAACGCACAGGTCAGCAAATCCGGTGCTGCTGCACTAGTGACTATCTCATCAGAAGATAGCTGGTGCCTTTTTTCACCTTCATAAAACCCAGTTTCTTGAGAAATTCAACTTCTCCCAAGTAAGGTTGTCCTCTAGCTCATGATATGGACCAAAAATATCTATTAAAAAAAGAAAACAACCAAAAAAATTCATCAAGAGCATCTGAAAGGTGCACAAATTGAAAAAAAAAAGAAACTGAAGGAAATCATATGGTTTGGGGCCTCAATGAACGATGTTTGCAAGCTTGAGTTTAATACTGTCGTAGCCACAAAAGTGGAATCCAAAAAATCCACAAAAAATAGCCAAGCCCACTGATGCAGATAAAAGCCAAATGTGCTTTTGCAGCTGGTAGACAGGTATCCAGCTCTACCTCCTCTGGGTGCAAACTGCAGCCTCCACATGTAAAATTACATGACCTCACGTCTGTGAGGTCAAGAACATACATGTGTATTTCTGAGGTTCAAAAAGAGATCTCAGCTAACGAAAATGTGGCTTTCAATGGTTAAGAAAAATCAACTGTATGAGAAAATACAGTAGGGAGCTTTTATAAGCCACCTGGAACTGGGTGTCTATTCCTGGAAACTCCTTTTGGTGTGGTACACCTCATACACGCCATATGCCTGACCAGCAAACCCAACCATCTCTCTTCCCCATCCCCTCAAAAAATACTGCATTTAATGAAGACTCGAGTCTTACAGGCCAACGCGCTTCCTGGATTAAACTGACGACACTTGAAGAAATCACAGTGCTTCACTTTTCAATGAGGAAGAAGCTGTCTCTAGGAAATCCCAGGTTGTGTTTAGTTAAATACAGCAGCTAAAGAGGAAGTCATAAAAAATGTGTAAGAGACTCAGAAACCCAGCACTTCCATAAGTGCCTATTGTAATACAGGATGATTCGGGACACGCTAACGGGTGGGTAAAAACTAAAAATAGGGGGGTTAGTTTTGGAAATAGTCACTAACACTGCCTCCGTACCTGAGGGGCAGAAGTTCAGTCCTGTAGTTCCATTTTTCCTTTGACATTTTTGCCTATGAGAGAAGCGATGGGGAAATGTCACAGTAAGGATGACGGCTGAGGCAGGAAGGGTTGGGAAACACAGAGCATCGCCTGGTCGTACAACAACTGCCTGGTCGAGTGTTTCTTTTTAAACTACTTGCTACATTAGCTATAGAAGAGGCACTAAAGACCAAAGTCTCCTGCACTTGAGCGAGACAGCACAATGCGTAAATACTAAAATTAAAAAATACCTTGGAGCTAAAAGCTAAAGCAGAATTTCACAAAGACCACCTCTAGACTTTCCACATAATGATTTACCTCCAGTGGTTTCTGAGGCTGGCGGGTACAGTCGGGGTCTGGAAAAGGTACGGTTCCCATCGCTACCTCAGGGTTTGCTCCAAAGCTTCCCCTGAGAATCTCCGCTTGGACTCTGAACACTACCCACACCCAGACTCGGTGCGGGGCCCTGGGCTGCAACCCAAGCACCGCAGACATGTCCCCAGCAGACCTGGGTGACCCTGTGCAGCTTCAGCCCCGGCTGCAGGATCACGATCCTCAGCACATGCTCATAGCCCTTGGGGAGGATGCGCGAGCCCAAACCTGGCCTGAAGAGCCCACAACCAGGGGACGAGGCTGAGCCTCTGAGCTCACAGCAACCAAAAGAAGCACAAGGCACAGAAAGACTGTGTTTCTGTTAAGGCAGGCATGCCTATATATATAGATATATATGTGTGTGTGCGCATATATATATGTACACTCTTTATATATATATATATATACACACCCTTATGATTCCCCTCCTCCAGGACTTGAAAAGTCTAAAGCGGATTGAGCTTTAATCATGACAAATGAAGAACATCATCAGTTTCACAAACACCACAAAAAAGCAGCTTCCCTTGTAGACTGATGCCCACTATAAAACCCCAGGAAAGGAGACAGCACCCGGCCGACGGCCTGCCCGAGCCTGCTCCCTCCTGGCCCCAAAGCGGTGGGAATGCAAGAGAGGGGGGGAAAGGTGTCAGTTATTTTCCAAGGGACATTGGCTTTTGATGAAAATTGCCCCGCGTGCTCAGGAAGAGACAGAGGAGGTAATCCAATCTGGTTATCTTGAAATCATTATGACTGGGTAGGTTTTGGAGCCCGAGTTGTTTGTTGGAACCCACCTCTCCAGCCCTCACATTTGAAATAGAACAGATGTGTAACATAACAGGAAAAAAAAAATCCAGCTTTGTTGTGACAAATTCTTAACCCGTTTTTTTGGAGAGATTTAAAATAACATGGTTTCTGTTGCGTAGGCTGTGATCCTGTTGACGTCCGTGCTCTGTCACCCAGCACTTTCATATACATAAAACAGAAGTATTTTTGGTGGAAGGAAGCATGGTCAGTGTATCTGATTGGTAAAATAACTTAAAATCACATTTTGATGGTAACTTCCAAACGCCCTAGAGCACGAGTTAATGAGATCACATGGAAACATATTGCAAACCAGGAAATGTGTTTTATACAAGACCAAAACAGTGGAAAAAAATGTTAAATACACAATGTAGCCAGGGCTCCTTTTGTACACTTCACCTTTCTTGTTTGTGTTAGCACACGGGCACGCCGGGCGCCTCCTGACAGACTGCAGCCAAGCGCCAGCGGACCGCTTGCTGTGACGGAAAGATAAAAGCCTGTCTGGTCAAACGGTCCCGCTAGGGCCCTTGCAGTCTTTGGCTAAAGGCAGCCCCCGACGCAACAGCCAATGGCTGGCATCCCCAGTGAACGTGGGCTACTCAGCATGTCCCGGGTGAACATAAAAGGCTTTAAGTACGCGGGAAGACTCGGAAGGATTTGCTGGGTGGTAAAAGTCACTCTTCCAGCTCCAAAAGGCAGCGAGTCCCCACCTCTGGACAGCTCAGCCAGACCCAAGGGGGCTGCCAAAAGTGAGACTGGCATGGTTGAGTGCCAGGGAATGTCTCACTAGTTAAAACATTTCAGCTATGTGCCCACTTGTTTCATTTTCAGAAAGACGGCTTTGTGTCAGAACCAAGCAGCCAGGTGTATTTGGGGAGGAAGAGGAGAGGGGGTGGCCATCACAACCCAGGACTAGGAACAGCTTGAAAACTTTTGGAAAGCCAACGTGCTTCTGTGTTTACAGTCTCTGGGCGACTTCAAAATCCAGACCATGACTGAGATCGAAAGAGAAAGCAATGGATGTAACTCAAATCCTGGCTATTCTGTGGTGCTTCCTCCCCAGAGTCCTCCCGTTGATAAATAAATGGACCAGTATAAAGAGTACTATCGACTGACATATAAAATAAAAACGGTGGGAAAGGGGGGAAAAAAAGAAAATCGCTATCCATCACAGATAGGAAAAGATGATCGATAAGCAGCTTTAAGCTGCTTATGATTGATAAGCTGGAGTAAAGGCTGAAATAAAGCACAGAAGAACCATATTTGTATCCTGTTTGCATACACCGTCTATAAAGCGTAAATGTAAAAGGCCCTGCAACAGCCACGATAACAAGACCACCTCCCTGTCCTGCAGTAAAAACGTACTAAGACATGATGAACCACTCAAGTAAGCCACAGGTCTGATGGCACCAAACTGCCCTGCAGTTCGGCGAGCTTCTGAACATCCCCCTCCCAGCCTGGCACAGCTGGGGCTCCTCTCCTGGGAAGCAGATAACCAACCACGACCCATGCGTGGCCAGCTCCTAGAACAGCCTTCAAGGCTTTACTCGTGGTCACGCCACACCAACAGACAGAGGCAGCATCACATGATACAGCTACATGGATGGACAGATTTGGCAGGAAGCAGAGACAGGAAGGGGAAGGGGGGAGAAAAAGCACGCAATAAAGATACTATCAGGATTGCCCTTTGGGTCAGGATTTCTTACCTCATGTAGGATGTTGGAGACAAAGACTTTGGTTTGGCCCACTGGTAGGGATGCTGTGGCACAGACAGATACTGCTCACAGAAGTTTCCTTTCCTGATGTGCTGAAAGCTGGAGAAGTCTTCTGGTGACAAGTCGGCAGTTGGCGATACAGTCCCGTGATCCTCACCAGCTGGTTCAGTTTTGAGAGTCATAGACGGGGTGTGATCGATGGCTGTCTTTCTCGACTTCATGGGAATCCCATCGTTCATATCTATGGTGCTGTCAGTGGTGAGGGCGTTGATGGCAGCGACGATGGCAGAGCTGGTGTACTGGTTGGTGTTCCCCAGCCATGTCTCATCTGTGACGCTCACCCGCGGCGAGTTTTGTGGAGAAGGCGTGGGGGAGTGGTGTGGGGAGTAGGAGGTCTGACGGCCGTTGAGGCTGTACTTTCTCTTGTTGCAGGGAGATGGAGGCCTGGAGTTGCGAGCCCCCAGCCAGTTCTCTTCCGTAATGCTCGTTCTGGGAGATGTCGATGGAGAGTGCCTTGGGGAACTGAGCAAAGTGCAGGCCACCATGCTGCGCTGGTAGCCCTCCTCTGTGTCAGTGGTCTTCGGAGAGACGCACGGGGACTGCCATGGAGAGGTCTGGGGTGAGGTGTACGGATACGAGTAGTTGGACTCATAGGAAGACGCTTCAGAGTTGCAGCTTCTGGAAGACAAGCTACTTGCTGGACTCAGGCAGGATGGGTCTCTGTACGCCTCGATGTTCGGTAAGTTCAAAGTGGCAGTGGAAGGCGACCGCTTGGCGTTTGGGATGGCCTCCTCAACCTCATCGTGGAAAAACTGGTTGTTGTTATGATGAAGTCCCATGTAAGAAGTGATCTCAATTCTAGGGCTCTCCAGCGCTGGAGCTCCATTAGGTCTGATGTTTGGAGGCAGGTAGTATTCGGAGGCCCCACTGTCCATGTGTCCTCCATATCCAGATGGATGGTTTGTCGATGGGACAACTGAAATGACGGGATTTGCTGTCTGAAGCCCATGACATGGAGTTGACAATGAGGAATGTGCCACGTTTAGAGGCAAGCCAGCATTTACATTTGCTGATGTATAATTATAGTGTTCTAGAAAAAACAAACGAACAAAAGAGAAAGATATGAGCTGCTGCACACTACTCTCTTAGTAACACACCCAGCTGGAGCGGAGGGCCACGGCACAACATGCAAAAGCCCAGCTCTCCTTAACAACCCAGCCCACAGGTGTGCCATGACAGGGGAGGAGCTGCAGACCAGCAGCCTTCAAAATGCCACAAACTGAGCAGCCCAAGACAAGCTGCCTTGGGAGTGGGGTGTACATGGACTGAATTTGTCTCAAGGATATTCTTCTTATGTGAACCTTCAGAGCAAAATATCGAGTCTTCAAGCAGCGTTCTTTGAGCATTCAGAGACTGCAGCGGTGCTGAAGAGATGTGCTTTTACGTAAGTGAGCCTGACTCCCTCCCTGAAAAGCTGGAATACACAAGAAACACAGGACACAAAACAAAAGTGGAGGCGGACTAAAGCAATGAACATGATCAACTGCATTCTGTTAAAAATATTATACACAACCGAAATTTCCATTACAGCAAGTTTCCAACTGGTTCCAGTTAACTAAGATTTTGGAACCAGACACATCTATTGACCTGCTCTGGCTGCTGGGACCACTTATCCTCCAGCCCAACTGGCAGAGGCCAGGTGAAGGATATAAACATGGACGTCTTGCTACTCCGCGACAGCTGAAATTCCACTGAAATTGCTGGTTACTGCGCACGCCATGTCGAGTGCTGCCAGCAGCGCGCTCTCGGCCAATCATCTAACCATTTAACAGCTCCGAGCGTATAAAAACAATAGCAGAGTTGCATAGTCGGTGTGGAAAATCTGGAAGGTGACAGATCACATCAGACTCATGCCAATGGACTCCCCCCGCCCCAGTGAAGGGGCACAACCCACCCTTCACACACCTCCATCCCTGCTGCACCAAAGCTGGTCCTCAGGGGACCAGCCCTGCCTCACTGTGCTGTTGGCCTGCTGAAGGGACGCTTTTAGCTCTGCTCCCCCATCCTGGAGCTGCATATGTGTCTCTCTTTGCCACCCAGAGACACCAGAGGGCCGCACACAGGCAGCCTCAACCAAGGGCAACATTCTCCTAGTGCTCTGAGCAGCACAGGGAGGCTCTGCATCACCACCCTGCACGGGATGGGCCAGAGCCCCTCATGTCAGTACCTCTTGCGTTACTGCGAAAAGACAGTAAAGCCTTTCTATCAGGGACAACAGCCACTGAACCTTGAGCCTGGGTCACGCTGTTCTGCAGGCTCCTCTCAGCGGGCTGGGAATGCACCCAGCTCCGGCCGCAAGCTCTGCTCACAGCGCATGAGCCTTCCCTACGGTCTGTGACAGCAGCAGCACTTTCTCGCAGGGCAGACGGAACTGCTTCTCCCCTGGCCTCAGCCAGTGCCCTGCCCTCCCCGGAAGCAAGCTCCCTTGGGGGTCTACCTGCCCCCCTTCCCTAGGGAGATAAGGCAAAGCTGCGTTCATTACTGTAGCTGTAATTCCCAACGCGCCCCACGCCCCGGGAGCGCTGCAGATGCAAAGGAGCCTCCAAGCTGGTGACGCCAGCACAGCCAGCTATTCTCTTTCTCTTGTTTATCAGCTCAGCCCTCTCTGGTGTCATCCTCCAGTGATCCTGCGCTCGCCTTTCTCGCTGGCAGCGACTCCAAGGCAAACAGTACACTTAGGAAAAATTAATGCGCCGTCACAGTTTCACAGGAACTCTGCCGTGTTCCAGCTGATGTGTGTCATGTCAGGTAACAGTGAGAAATAATGGGCAACACCTTTTGAACTCCCTCTCTAGTCTACCTTCAGCCATGCACTGAGGAAGGGTCATTAAATTACACCAGAGCATGCCACTAGTAATACTGGATTATCCAAAGCACGCTGCAGCTGCACGCTCTACTCAAACAACGAGGCAGGCAGGATCCACGGGGGAAGAAGAGCTGCTTTGACAAGGATAATCTGACTGCAGCGGTCACAGAGAGGCACAGATCTGCCTGGGGGATCAGTGTCCCCTCCTTCCAAAGTTAGTCCCCTTCTGTTGCTGCCACGCCACAGAGCCGCGCCGCTCAGCATCCCCAAAACCACCACCTCCCTCTCACTCATCATGGGGGAAAAAAAAACCCTGAAGTGGTACAACAGTGGTAAAATCAACTCCATTTCAGAAAACAGCTCAGAGAAAGGGTCTAAGCCCTGCCTTCAGGGCAGCTTCAACCCCTTCACTGCTTCCTCCAGTTCCAGAGGAAGGTGATGTCCCTGGCACCACACTGCTGCTGCAACAACGGCTAGGCTCTTCCCCCACGTACACCCTGTGGGTCCTTCCACAGCCTCCTGACCCAGCTTGTAGGTGGATGGCACTGGGGACATGGCCTCCAGTCAGTTCTCCCCGCACAGCTGGACACCCCGGGCAGGGGACCGCAGGCCCCCCGGGCTGCCCTGGCCCTGTGCCCACCAGGTGGGCTCTGCTGATGACGTGCAACATCTGCTTGACTGCAGATCTGAGCCTTCAGATCTTTATTACAGGGAGGTTCCGTCAGAGTGGTTCAAAGTGTTTATCAATATGGTGATAAATGCTTTATATACATATATATACATACACATATATATATAAATAGGTGAACAAAGTATCAGGGATAAATATTACTGGCATAAAAAGTACCGTGAACCCAGCAGCTCTCTTAAAATCTAACGCAAGACTGGGGTGAAATTCAAACACTGAAGTCTGCTGGCCAAATGGGCAATATAAAGGCTCAGAGCAGCCTTTAGACTCCAGTTTTTAAAAAAGTAAAATTAAAAGACAGGTTCAAGTGCTCCAAGCAATGAGCTCCCCTCAAGCACACGGCAAGGAATAGCCCCTTTTAGAACTATAACGAGTGTTTTTGAAAAGTCAGCTTCTAAAGGGCCAAGAAAAATAGCGTGTCACACAACTTCTCACACAGTAGTACTTAAAATTGAAAAAAAGGAAGACCCAAAGCCTTCCAAATATATTTTCATATCTCAATTTTTCAGGCAGCCCGTAGAAAGTATGCCCACCAAATATAAAAGCCCCAAAGCCAGAAGGAGGAACAGGACCAAGTCCTGGTTTGTGAGCTAAACCCACCGGCTACCATTTCTGAAAAAGGACATTCTTCTCCAGCGCTTCCCTATTTACAGGGCTCATGGAATACAAATACAAATACAAACACAGGCTGCATTCGTAACCGCTGACGTTCCCCTCACCGGGGTGAATCAGATACCTAGAAATAAAATGGCCCTGGTGAGGGACAGGAGACGGACAGGTGGCTACAAAGGCATGAAAGTGTGTCACCTAAGGCAGCTGGGAAGGGTATTTTGACAGTGCTGATGGGGACAAAATGAACGCTTTACTAGTGAGCTGCTGTCACCACCGCCACACATAGAGGCCCCCAGCACCAGCACCCTTCTTTAATAACAATTAAAAAACAACACACACCAAGACGTCTTCAACAGTCAAACTCCGTGCGGGTCTGCAACAGTTCTGTTCCAACAAACCCACTTATATTATGCATGATTAGGGCAAGAAATTGGACCCTTGATTTGCGAGCACATTTCACAGGTTACATTTCACTTTGTGATAATATTAAAAATTCAGATTTTTTCCCCCTCTGGTTAATTTCACAGAACAAAGCTTTTACTCCTGTCCCTCCTTAACCGCTGATCCCACGAGGCACTGGGAACCATCAGCTTTTACCTACATTCTTTAACCCGGAGCGCTAAACACCTGCAGCTCAGAGGGGCTTCAGAGAAGGTGGGGGGGTAGTCTACATCTCTAAAGATGAAGCCACATCTAGGTCTGTGTTTAATTCCTGCTTTCATAATTGCCTAAAGGAGTCAAGGACTTTCCTCATTAGGACTCTGACACTCAATTTGCCTCAGCCCCTACTGTTTCCAGGTGCCTCATTACTAGGACACTCGTGAAAAGCTTGGTATGAAACCCTTACCACCGTGTGTTTCTAAAAACTGAGTTGCTCCTAACAACCATTTGGACACTACCAATGTGCCGGAGCTGGGCGACTGGGGAGCTTTAGGAATGGGAGCGCTACGCCTTTACCAGCATCCTGCAATATGCAGGCAAGGGTTTGGGAACCTCAGTCTGAAGGCAAAAGATGAGGCAGAGGCACAGAACCAGCCTTAATCTGAGGTTGCATTGAATAATCTACTTGTTCAACAGCTTTTTATGGAGACCAGCCACCACCAGCGCCGTTGCAGTCACCCTCACTCCAGGAACTGACAACTTTCTCTATCAGCTCCAGACCTGCTTGCCTCACTTCCACCTGAAGTATAGTGAAAAGTCATCAGAAAGACAGCCGGACCGAGACATCAGAGCTGGGAACGCTGTGCATCGTGATAAATCCAAGCCTGTTATTTCTATTTACTGATGACCTTCAAGCTAAACCCCGAGCCTAACCAGCTCCAGCTCTCGGGAGAAGGGGAGGGGGCAGAAGTGCCTTTTGAACCGGCCCACCTCTGTAACGGGCAAGACCCAGAACCTCCACTTCCACCGCCCGGATCTCTGGGG
>NW_010406944.1:0-2866 GCF_000710305.1 Buceros rhinoceros silvestris | reverse complement strand
CCCCTCCGCGGGGCCACCCACGGGAGACCCTGCAGGGACGGGACACGGGGGGACCCAGCGCCTGAGCGCCGGCAGAGGGGGCCCCGCCGCGCCGCTCGGCAGTCAGAGGTCCTCTCCGCTCCTCCTCGTCCTCCTTCCTGCACCCTCAGTGATCTGGTATGTTCCCACCCGGGGTTTCTGAAACAATTTTTAATTTAGCAAACAATTCTACACGGATTTTAATGAGGTACTTGTAGAGCCAGGGGGACGTCAGTGTCCCTTCTCCTACAGCAGCTTCTTTTTGGAACCTAACAATGCTATATAGGTCCTCTTTCGTCGCTGGTAAAAAAAAAAAGAAAACTGTCAGATTCTTAAGCCGACATGGTTACTTAAAAATGTCTTTGGTGCATGTAAATGTTGTATTTATTTATTTCTTATGATTAATTAAATTTGCACTGGATATAATTAGAGAAATGAGTGGATTCAGGTTGCTGTAATACCTAGCTGATTCTACAGATTAAAGAAGGATGAAACAGCAAATGCGTCACCACTGGAGCTGCGTTTGTGCGTGTGTCTTTCTGCAATTTCCCCCCCCCATAGCTAAATAGATTGCAGCCGTTTGCAGCCACCCTTGACTAGACAAGCTGATTCTACAGATTAAAGAAGGATGAAACAGCAAATGCGTCACCACTGGAGCTGCGTTTGTGCGTGTGTCTTTCTGCAATTTCCCCCCCCCAAATCGAAAGTGTGGCCATCCGTTTGCAGCCACCCTTGACTAGACACCAGCTGGGCCTGTTTCAGCAAGCTCTGTGCATTGCATGTAGATGCCTCAGGCTAGAATTTATTACCTGTGTGCTGCCTGTCTGTCCTGAGCGCTCCCCTGGACTTTCCTTTTCTACTTTTTTGCCACACAGAGATTGCACTGATGTATTTTGTTGGTTACACATCAAAATAACAGAATGCAGTGGGTGTAGTTCATGGCTGAATATGAGCCAGCAGTGTGCCCAGGTGGCCAAGAAGGCCAACAGCATCCTGGCTTGTGTCAGGCCAGCAGGAGGAGGGAAGAGATTGTCCCCCTGTACTCGGCACTCGTGAGGCTGCACCTTGAGCACTGTGTCCAGTTTTGGGCCCCTCACTGCAAGAAGGACATTGAGGTGCTGGAGTGTGTCCAGAGAAGGGCAACGAAGCTGATGAAGGGTCTAGAGCACAAGTCCTGTGAGGAGCAGCTGAGGGATGTGGGGTTGTTTAGTCTGGAGAAAGGGAGGCCGAGGGGAGACCTCATCGCTCTCTACCACTACCTGAAAGGAGGTTGGAGCGAGATAGAGGTCAGTCTCTTCTCCCAAGTAACAAGTGACAGGACAAGAGGAAATGGCCTCAAGTTATGCTAGGGGAGGTTTAGGTTGGGCATTAGTAAAAATATCTTCACCGAAAGGGTTGTCAAGTGTTGGAACAGGCTGCCCAGGGAAGTGGCGGAGGCTCCATCACTGGAGGTATTTGAAAGACATATAGATGTTCAGGGACATATAGGTGTTCAGGGACATGGTTCAGTCGTAGAGATTTCAGTGATAGGGTAACAGTTGGACTTGATCTTAAAGATCTTTTCCAACCTAAATGATTCTATGATTCTAATTTTGACCAGGTATTTCAAAATACACTACTAACCAGCAATTTGAGGGGCCTAGATGAAAATTAACCAGGAAAATCTAGGTGTCCACCTTTCAAGTAAAGCATTTTTTTCATACTTGATTTGAAAGCTGTGCTGCTACCGTTAACTTCCTATGAACTACCTTAAATAGAGGCTGAAGAGCAACCAGCTCGGCAATTAGATGCCAATGAGCAGAAATGAATAGAACATCTGTCTTTCTTATCATATGCTTCATATTCATGGCCAGGGCTTTTGTGCTGTTTGTGCAGTCATTCAAGCAAATAATGAATCAAATTTCAATGCAGAGGAACCTTTTGCTTTATTTATAGTTTTACAAAGCATGCAGGAGCTTTTACTTTGATAAAATAAACATTAGATGCTCATGTTTACCAAATATCCTGTATTCAGATTATTTTGCTAAAAAAAGCTACAGATAAAGAGCATCCAGCACTGGTAGTGATTACTCTGACAACCCCCCTACTTGGCTGTAGCAGATGATGCTGCCTCAGGAAGCCCAGATGATCCTTTCAGAAACTGCAAACCTCTCCACAGCAGCACTGTTATTACCAGCACCCATGACCGAGGTGCTACTGAATCCTAATTCGGTGCTGTATGTAAACAGCTGATGACGGCCATACCGCACTTGGATTGATCAGTTAAGGAGGGTTTTGCTGTCCTGACACTGCTGAGGGCAAACCAACCAGATTGTTCAATCTGCTTTTGAGGAATGAGCTCAAGCCACGTAAGTTCTACTGAAGTTCATTGTAAGTGATAAATCTACACTGATCTGAGCAGTAATCCAAAAAAATCACCTGAATCCCTGTGCATCAATCTAATTTTTGAGCACTTTGTTTACACTTTTTCGGAGAAGTAACTTGAAGCCAGAAAGAAAAGGCATTCATTGCCTTTCTCACACTTGAATGAAGAACCAGCTATGACTTTAGGGACTTTCAAGCTTATCTACAATTCACAGATGTTTTATCTGTCTGACTTGAGTGAACAACTCACAACCCAGTTTCCATCAGTTAGTGAATAAATTACTTTAAGCCAGCTGGGCTTTTCAGTGCTAGAGGTATTGCTGCCTCCCTTGCTGCTCACTACCCTGTAATGTGGCCAACAAACACCACTGAGCAAAAGCACTGAGGTGACAGGGACTGCCACAATGCCGTGGTACACTCCCTCCCTAACCCTCCCTCCCTAACCCTCCCTCCCTCCACACTCCCTCCCTCCCTCCACCCTCCC
>NW_010406943.1:0-204 GCF_000710305.1 Buceros rhinoceros silvestris | reverse complement strand
CCCCCAGGTTGGCTTTGTTCCCCCCGCAAACGACCTAGGGGCCCCCCCCCCGACTCACCTCGGTGTCCTGGGGACCCGCGCGGCTGATCCTGGGGATGGGGCGCTTGGGGATCACCAGGAAGTGGACGGGGGCTTGGGGGGCCACATCGCGGAAGGCCAGGCACTGCCGAGGGGGGAGCAGGCTGAGCCCCGCACCCATGGGTG
>NW_010406942.1:53475-62778 GCF_000710305.1 Buceros rhinoceros silvestris | reverse complement strand
TGGAGGCCGGCGCCGACGCATCCCGCAGTTTTGGGAGTTTGGGCCGTGCCTGGAATCGCCGTCGGAAAAGGATGAGAGCTGGGCCGGGGCGGCGGCGACTCCCCCAGGGTTGCCCCGCCGCTCCTCTCGGATGCACCCGGTCTCCGGAGAGGGGGCTGGAGGCCGGCGCCGACGCATCCCGCAGTTTTGGGAGTTTGGGCCGTGCCTGGAATCGCCGTCGGAAAAGGATGAGAGCTGGGCCGGGGCGGCGGCGACTCCCCCAGGGTTGCCCCGCCGCTCCTCTCGGATGCACCCGGTCTCCGGAGAGGGGGCTTTCTGCGGTGCAGGTGTTTCAGAAGGCGGGTACCTTTTGTGCGGCTGCCTGGCGGGCTGGGGAAGGCTAGGCTCTGGGTCTCCAGCGTTACAGTCAGAAGGCCTCGGTGAAAAAAGCTCAAAGGAAACTTCTCTGCAAAGAAAACTGAGAAAAGCTTTGTGGAAGTGCGGAGAAAAGAGGATATAGGTGTGGCCTACGTTCTGGAAAAAACATGGAAGCATCCTCGAAAGTCAGAATTGGAGAAACTTCAAAATTTGAGGAAATGTTGAGGATTGTCCGTGCCTCTAAGTGCACGGACTCTGCTGAGTGCAGAGTCTGTGGACCTCGAGATGGGACAAGAAACAGGTCCTTGGGTAGATGTTGTGAGTAGTTGTTACTTGGTACATCTTTAAGAATGGGGGAGCAGTAGACCCTTAGAGTTGAGTGGTGTGGGATGTTATCAAGCATAGCATTGAGATGGAAATAACTTTGGTTTGGTACCATTGCAAAAAAAGGTTTCATTCAGTGTGTGCGCAGGCTTTATAGTGCTGGTAGTGTCTTCCTCTGGTGACTGGGGAATATAAAGCCTACAGGTAGAGCCTTTGGTCTGCAGATAATTAAGGAGGCTCAGCCTTGACAAATGCTGTTTCTTTCTGGGAAACAAGCTTTGATGTGCAGGTAGAAGTGATTGGATTTCAGAGAATACTAAAGATGTATAAAAAAGCTCATGTAAGAATATATCTCTCTTAATAGTTTTGCTCTAAAAGAACTGCTAGTTTCCTACCTATATTACTCTGTCTCCATTCTTACAGGGGCATGGATTTGTGAGGTTTCACAGAAAATTAAAGGAAAGGGAACTGTGCAAATTAAGGACAACAGGAGTTCTGAATTTTCAGATTTGTTTTGAATGAGAACCTTTATATGCACTTACAGTGCATAGTGACTCTGTTTTTAAGAATGCTGCTATTCCATTAAGGGTTTTTGCTTCTGTTAGTGAACAGGAAAACTGTTGACTAATTTTCATTTCCTATTTTTTTGTCCATTTTCAGGATTGCAGAAGCCTGTTAACTGCGAGAAAGTTGATACTCAGAAGCTTCTCTTTCGTTATAGTTATATGAGGAAAGAAAGTGCTCAGAGTTTTTTATCTGTGTGCCTAGAAATAAGGAGTCTTTGTTTAGAGATCTTTATGCTTATTTTGGTACTGCCAGTGATTTATTTGTTACTGCTACTGATTTAAAGTAGTAGCAGAGGCTTCTAAGGAAGTAATTTGTGAAAATGGAAAAAAGTCTGAGACTCCTTACTCTTTGTCTAAGCAATACTAGTTATGGTAAAATGTAATATTTTATGTATGCAGAAGAGCTTTCAGCAGTGGTTCTTGTGCTTTGGGAAGAGAAGTGTCTCCATCTTGTAGTAGAGGAGTCTGAGTTTCTGCATTTGAAACACTTGTCTGCTGGATGGCTTTGGGCGGATTTGCAGAACTTCAGAGTAGAAACCAGGTCCTCAAGGTAGCAGCCAGGTGTTCTGGACTCAGCACTAGTAGTTAACACTTCTTGGAACATTGTCAGTTTGAACATCTTTTGAAGCCTCCTAATCATCAAAGTAAAATTTTGAAATATTTTTCAATTGAGCTAATATGGTTCAACAGATGGCCCTTCCGACCTTGCAGTTTGTGATTTGGGAGCGCTAGGTTAAGCTGCTCTTCTAGGTACATGGGCCACATCTACGTGGTTTACCCCCTCTTATCTCTCCAGATGACGGAAGTATCTCTTGCCTTTAAGAATACAGTTTACTCTTCACTCATAGGCTTTGGGGAGTGGCTTGGGAATGGTCGCTATGGAAAGAACATGCAGGAGGAGGGAGAGCAAACAAAGGGAGCTAAATGAGTTTTCTGGTGGGAAGGAGGTCTGCAACTGGAGTGCAGGAAGAACGTGGTAGCTGTTCTGTTTGCATTTTGCTCATCTGAAAGAAACCTGGTAACACCTTGATATTCTGCCATGATTATCAGAAAGAAATCAAATATCAAGACGGACTTACGGGGCTTTCAAAACCATGTGGTGTTGTCCGTGCAGGTATTTTAGGGTATTGTGTAACGCTTTCTTGGATTAAAGTTTGTTCTGTGGATAATCGTAAAATGTTCCAAGTAAACTTATTTTCCTTCTTTGGTGTAAATTGTCAAGTGAACCTGATTGCTATTCCATCTGTAATAAACTGTTTAGACTAGGGGTTCTTTTCACTTTTTCAGGAAGTTCAGTCTAGAGTGATCATCCATTAAGGCTATATGGAACGGAGATCACCATGTGTCTAACTTACCAGAAAAGATGTAAGAAGGATTTTTATGATATGTGGACAATGTGAAATGAAAATGGTCCTATCAAATAGCATATAAATCTGTTTGACGTCGTGAAGTACAGCTGCAGCAAACTTAGCCCTTTTCCACACAGTTCTCAGCATGGTCAAACAATGCTTTTGTTAAGCTTCTACAGCGCTTTAGATCTGAGTTAGAAATGCAGTGTAAATCTCTGGGATTAAATGGTCAATTTTCATTTTCCAACCATGACTAAACTTCTCTCTGAAGGAGGAGGATTACTACTCCCTCAGTAATGCTTGGTAATTCCAAAGTACTTACTGCAGTAGTATTTAGGCAGTTTGAACAGCTTATGGAGAATGAAGGAACTGAAACAGAGAACAGAACCTGAAACCTCTTTGAAAATAACAGCGCCAAGTATGAATCGTTGTTAGTGTCAGCTAACTTTGAGTTTTCAGCTTCTCACTTTTCTGATATCTTCTTAATGCTGAGTTCCCTCCTTACTCTGTTCTCTGTTCCTCATCCCCCCAGGAAAACCCTGGTTAGAAACAAAATGCTGAAATGAAATCAATCTGTGATACAGAATTTACTTTTCCGTTTAGTGTAGGTGATGGTTCAGGGCCTTGCTCGCTTTTTCTGGCATTTGTGGGACAGTCTTCAAATACATTAGTTTTGCTTTGGTTTAAGGTAAATAGTCATTGGTTAACTAGGGTTTTGCTTGTTAATCGAGGCTAAGTTTCAAAGTAACTTTTTGGAACTTTTTGATGATTGAAGTGAAAAGCAGTAGTGTTAATGTTCTGGTATGAGTACACAGGCTTCAGGACTGCTTGTAGCACACCCACCTGGGAAAGGAAAGCGGATAGGACAGGGCTTGCTGCTGCAGCGTGAATTTTAAGGTGACTCTTGGATATACAGAGAAACATGGAAAACTTTTCTGTACCTTAAGTTTTAAATCTAAGAACTGACTGGTGGTGTTACGTGAGTTTGATGCTTTCTGACTGTAGCTGAAGGAATCTTGGTACCTTCCAAAACAGATAGGTTGGCCTTGCTACTCTATTTGCTTCCTTTGATAACAGTTAGAGCTTAGATGCTTGATGAATCATGGCTCTGATGTTTCTTGTCTAAATGTTTTTTTGTCTCAAGTATGAGAATATCATGCTGCTTGAAAAAACCTCGTTTAGCTGCATAAAAAGAGTGGTACTTGCACCAGCTTGTTTGGGAGATTTCAATCTGAAGACGGAAGAAAAAAAAATGAGCTTTTAAAAGCCTCAAGTATAATCTGTTGAGGTTTTGGTAATGTTAGTTTCCATGTTGAAAATAAGAAGGGCAGCTCAAGGTTTCAGTATATCTGTGAGTGTTTTCTTGTTGTCTGTGGACTGAATTGCGATGATTGACTAAGGAACTGAAAAGCCCGGAATTGCAGAGGAAAGGACTACTCAGGAAATGATGTATAACTTTGGGCTCCAAGTGGGGGAAAAAACAATCAAAAGATTTGGAACATGAAAACTCCCTGAGGGTACATTTTTGGGACTTCTGAGTGTGGCTGCAGTTCATGTGGGCATACCCAAGAGCATTTCTCCTTGACAGCTTGAATATGGGTGACAGGAAAGTGAGAGAAATGAGAAGCCTGTGCTGAAGTCTGTTTTATGAAGAATTTTGGACTTCTGCAACCAATACAAAACCTGGACTGCTGCTGCTTCTTTGTTGCAGGTGCTCTGTATGTCTTGAGTGGGCTTATATTGTGTTTATGGTCTCTGACTGTAAGGTAGTTGTACCTTGTGTCACTGAAAATCAACCCAAAACTTGCTTGCAGGTTTCAGTGAGGTCCAAACTCTTTAAAGAGAATATTCCTGAATTTAGATGGGACCTACAATTCGAGTGACCAAATTACCTAGACATTTATAACAAAAGCATGTTTCTTTTAATAGCCTACACACATAGGGAGAATACATCTTTCTATTATGTGAATGCAAGTTACTCTTCAAATTGACTCGATTCCACATTTCCTTGGGTTTACGTGCAAATGAATTCAGTAACCCTTTAGGAGAGGATGACAGTGACACCCAATCAGTTACTTCAGAGCTGGGATCTAGCTGTACTGGAGGAGTTGGTGGCAGGACAGCGTCAGTCTCATTTACTCTGGGACAACTTCTTTCAAAAGGAATGATAAGAATACTCTGTAGGAACTGAGGCTAATTAGGAGTTTTTCCACTAAATTTAACGTTCAAGTGTTAAAGTTCCATGTTAGAGCTGGTATTTAAGTCTGATTATCTTTGCTTTGTGTTTTTCCCATGGAGTGTTTATTTTGTGTATGAAAAATAATATTCACAAAATTATGTAGGAGAGAAAAAAACCTTATGAGTCTTGTTGATCTTCCTGTTGAAGGTTCATTTAATCAATGATTGTCTTACTAATTTCCAGCTGATGTCTTTTCTGTCAAATTCTGTCGACTCTGGTCTTTTCGTATTTGGGGTATGCTAGGAGAGTACAATCTGTCTTCATGATGCTGGATAGTGGAAGAGGAGTAATGGTCAATACTAAGTGGTAAATATTCATTGTTGTTCCAAAATCGAGCTTACAACACTCATGTGATGTAGTCATTAGTACTGCGGAACGTGGGTTAGCCCTGGGGACTGTAGACACATACTTTGATGTTTTCCAGACAAAAGTTTAGTCAGTTGAGTGACTAAATTTGGGAGCTTACAGTATATTCAGTTGGTCGAGTGGATACATATATTTTTAATTAACTGGGAAACAGTATTGGCAAAGAAATTAGCAAATTTTGCTATTACCAAGGTTTGCAAAAAAACTTTGGAGTAAACTGGTCTATGTTGTTTCAAGAAGTAAGTTCAACACAAATTGCAACAGGAGAAAAAGCTAGAAGGAATGAGAGACTGTAGAGTTTCCAGATGAGTTTCCTTCACTTGCATGGGTTTTTTTCTGCACATGTGAAGGTGAGGAGCTGCTCTGTTTTATGCCTGTGTTGAAGGGCCCTTTCTCTCTCTCCCCTTCGCTTCTGTGTAAGCACATCTGCTGGGTACTGTGGCAGTTTGTTTGAGGGCAGCGTGACAAGGTCTCACCAAACCTGGAACTGTAGATGCTACTTCTGCTCCATTGCAAGCATGAACTAATTATGAGCTAGATATTAGCATGGTGGTCTCAGGAAGAGGAGAAACTTAGTAATCTAATTCTGAAAGCATTAACTGGGAATGTTTTGTAAGGTCCTGTACCAGCCGTCACCTCTGAGGTCGTCGTCTCCCTACTTTGTGCCTAGTTGCAAGTAAAGCTTGCAGTGAGAGTATTTTTCTTCTGCTGCATTTATCATCGTTTTGCTGGGTTCAGTCAAAGACTCTTTTCAGAGTTTCCAGACAAGCAGACATCCCTGCTGCTCCCAGTTCAGAGATGCAGTGGCTAATCCAAATGTTTCTTAATGTTTGTGCTCCTGTGGACTAAGTAAACGACACTTCCCCTTTGTTCCCATTTTTTATTTGTATGCTGGGATGGAAGGTAGGTCGTCTTTACTGTTTACCCTGCTCTCACCTGGGTGGTACTGAAATAAGTGAATGCTGAAAAGACATGCATAACTGGCAAGCCTTTTGGTTGTCTAACTGGGCTAACTGGTGCTGCTCTCACCCCTATCCCTGTGTCTGTCTCACTTTACAGCAAACCAACACGGGTGATAGAAACCACTTTTTATATAAATGAGCAGGTTTTTGGTGATGTTTGCTTGCTGGATTGGCTTGTGGGCAGAGAGGAATGAAAACTTACCAGACAGGAGGGGGTGGTACTTACACTGCCAGGAAAGATGCACCTTTTGGTGGTACCTGGTTGTTAGACTGACCACTCCATAGTATGAAACCTTATCCGTAATGACATTGGCTGCTGCTTGGCTGTAACATTCCAAGGACTTAGATCAAATAGAAGCTTTAACTGTGTTTTTACGATAGCGCCCTGTAAAAACCTGATAGTCTTTCTATTACTTTGTTCGCAGCAGATCACCCTCTTCCCAGTGTTCCAGAAAAAAGCACATGTGACTATATTTGCAAACACTGACAACTGTATTTTTAAAAATCGCATTTGAAAATGTCTTTTTTAGAAAGTTAAGAGATGTTTTCTAAAAATACACTTAGGTTACATTTTATCATCTTTCTTTACTTGCCACTAAGTGCTGTTGAAAAGTCCAGTCCCCTCTATGGCTGTGTGATTTGGCTCTTTCTCTTGCACTGGCACCAGTGATCACGGAGCTTTGGCAGTGTTTTGGTACAGTTAAACTTGCCGGTGTAGCTGGACGTGTGTTCATATAGCTGCCTGGCTTCATACTGTTCCACTGGCATAGAGGGTGTGTTAGTGATACCGTGCTGAGGTGGGAGCACTCCTTTTGGCATTAGCTTGGATTTATATTGATCTCTGATTTGTAATCCCCAGTGCCAGTTCCTTGTCAACAACGATGAGGAAAAGCACATGGTAGGGAACTCATTTGAATCTCCCTGTTGCCTGCCGTGTTTGTGTTGGTTTACAGTGTTAGGAGAGTACAGTATTACCTCTTGGCTGTGGCTTGGAATCCCCTGCTCAAGTGTTAGCAGTGATCAGCACTTCTCTCAGAGTAATAATTTTCTTAAGTGATGTAGATGCTGGAGATCTGGGGCTTTCCACTGAGGCTGAGCAGTGTATTAATGGTAAAAGCTTAAAAAGAAGCTGCTGCTGCAGTGTTCCCTGAGTGACAGTTACTCTCTTGTCTGTGATCTCACACCCACTAGTAGTTCCTTAAAATAATTTTGAGAAAATACGCTGGAGGACTCTTTTCTATTTGTATACAAACTCTCTAAGTAGTTTTGCAAGTTCTCTCTAGACACTTGACTAGAATAATCAAGTCTTTGATCACTTGACTGTTGGTTTGCACATGGAAGAACCTGCCCTTGCTTATGGGTGAGCGCTCCCCAAAAACCTATGGCTTCCCTTGTGTTAACTAAAACAGCATGTTCACTGGGCCTTTGAGCTGCTCCTTCTGCAAAAAGTGTGAGATTTTAAGGGTAACGAATCCTTCAAGAACTGGAGTTCGTGAATAATTTAAAACATCAGTGTTGTGGTTTATGTAGTCATGTAACTACTGATGTAAGGTATTCTGAAATCATGCTGCTCTTTAAATACTGCAACGCTTCGTGTATTGGCAAGCACCACTGGCTTCAAGTGACGTTAGCAGGTGATAACCTTTCTAATAACTCCCACAACCTGTATTTTTTTCTTCAAAGCTAGAATGCTCTCAAAAGTAAAGAAGAAAAAATATATTTGAGCCAGTCATAGTAATGAGCATTTGTGCAAATGCTCATAAAAGCTTCATCGTGCCGGTGAGCAGCAAATGCTCTGCGCAGTGCTGGCCAGCTGCACTCTGTCAGGCCAAGGAAGCAACGCTTTGTCTCTGACATGGAAAAAAACACCCAACCAAAACCGGGTACAAGAACAGAGCAGCGTGATACTTTGGTATATTCTGCAGTTACTGGCAGCCTTGGGTTTCGGAAACTTTTTGAGCCAGGAGTTGCATCTGGAATGTAATCAAATAGTCCTTTTTGGACTTTTCTTCCATCAGTTTGTCTTGATTGCTTTTTGAGTCCGTTTATACTTTTGGCCAACATCCGATGTGAATGAGTGTCTCATTGGGGCTGTGTAGGACAACCCCTTCCTTTAGCTTAACCTGTTTGATAACTGTGGTGGTGTGTAGCGAAGGGTGAGGAAAGAACAGTCTTCTTCCACTTGCTGTCTCCAATTGGTTTGTAACTTCTGTAGATTTGTGACATATCATGCCCTAGTTATCATTTTTTGAAGCTGTGAGTTTCTAGATCTATTTAGTGTTTTCTTCTATGCAAGAGGTGATATTTCATGAGTTAGATCCCACGTCACACTCTTGTTACACCAGTTCTTGTTATGCCCTGCCTCCATTCAGGTTTTGTGCGTGCCAGGGATTTATATAGTAACTTGAATATGTTGAAAATTACTAGGAAAGGAATGGAACAGAGAAATTCCTATTTTTCCTCCCTAACTGGTGTTTCCACTATGCTGCTGTTTTGCCATTTTCTAATTCCTTATCTGTGAATTTTAATAATAAATGGAAATTGTAGAGATTTTAATTAAATTGAATCCTCTAATCAAATATTTACCTCTGGGCATCAATAGTATGTATAAACTTCTAAACAGTTTTATCTACAGATAAAAGTGACTCTCTAGCTACCTCCAGATGGTCTTTTTGAAGGAAAGAGGTATGGAAAGTGTTTAGAATCTTTTTCCAGAAAGAGGGAAACTTTCTGCAGAGTAATGGGGCAAGGATTATCAAATGCTCATTGTGGACGCAAAAAATAGTGTTGCCAGGAACTTTGAAATGTGAGAATAGCAATACACAGGATCTAAATTTGGTGGTTTCTCTGTTTCTCCTCATCAGTCTGACATCTGCTTGTAGCATTTATAGAACTGTTTTGTGGAGATGGAGAAATGTTAAGATTAGGTGCACTTTACTGGGGATCTTGCTGAGTCACAAATGCTTTTAACGGCTAAGAGCTGGGGGGGAGGAAGCATTGGCTGGTTTACTCCTTACGGAAGGCTGTGACTCCTGATCCATTTTAGGGGTCTATCTCAAAGCTGGTGTATTTTACAGATTCTGGGTTTTTTGTATTTTGGTTTTTTTTTTTTGAGAAGGGCTGTTTCAGTGGGAATGCCG
>NW_010406942.1:43292-53371 GCF_000710305.1 Buceros rhinoceros silvestris | reverse complement strand
TCCTGCTAATTCACTTTCTATTTTTCATGTTCTTCATTCAGTGTTTCAAATTGACCTTCGCTTGTCAGTGTCTTGTCAGTGCTAATGCTGATGTCTGAATCTGCCACCTTGTCCCAGACTGGGCTTTGGATGTGATTTGGTGGCAACCATTTCTCTAGAGCAGTCAGAGGAAGGTGCTGATGCTACGCGCTCACGGTGGGTGACCTTACAGTAGTTACTGCCCTCACATAGAGTCTGTGAGGCTGAAGTTTAGTTCCCTCTCTTGCTCCAAGGAGAGTCAAACCTGCATTTCCAAGGAGCTGCAGCCGGCTGATAAGTGACTATTCTGGGACTGGAGCAGTCTTTACACCCTTGATTGAAAGTCTGTTCTGTCATTTTCTCCAAACAAATGATGAAACTTTCCTTAACAACAGTCTCTTGAAATCCTCGGTAACTCCAGTGGGAGCAGGAAAAGGCAGAGCGGCAGCAGCGGGGGAATACACTGAGGTCCCAGTGCTGCTGCATCCCAATGGGAATCGCGCTGTCCTGCTGCCCTGCTGAAGGGACTGCGGTAGTTGTGAGATGGGTAAGGGTTAAACCAGCCCAAGAGTTTTAAGATAGAAAAGCTGGAGCTGGACGGCTGGGGAGGATGGCTGCAGAGAGCTGGAGCCAAAGCAGGTGAAAGGTCAGAGCTGGCCTGTGTGGGCTGGGAGCTCCGTTGTGGGGAGACTGGGGAGATGGCTGACACGCAGAACCGATTAACCGTTTCTGTTCACAAACACTTCTCGCTGAACAGAAACAAACCTGGCGTTAAACACCCAGAAACAGCGGTGTCCCACCAGCCTCGGTCACCACAATGTTTTGAGAAAAATAGATCTCAGAGTTCTTTTCTGGGGATGGGGGGGAGCTGACACTGGCTTTGAACTGGACCGGGATGGTGTTCTGTGCAAGCGATGGGTTTGCAGAAGTGTCTAAGTTCATGAGACGTTGTGTGGGCATCTGCAATTCAGAGACAGGACTTCATAAGTGAGGTTTTTTGTCATGTTTATGTTGGTTAACACTGCTCGAATAATGCAGATCTAAAGGCTTCTGTTAATAAAGGGATAAACTCTGGAGCTAGGAATGAGAGTTGGCTCTGGTTTGTATGACAGAGTTACTAGATAGTTATGTCTGGTATTTAAAGCAGCAGTTTGCAAATTTAGTCAGTTTTAGTCTTTTCATGGTATTGTGGAGATACATTCTCTACTTTCTTTTTATAAAGTAACAATCACTAGAGAATCATAAATATTTACATTTTTGGGAAACTGCACTTCAGGAACACTGTCACCAAGTGACAACCGTGATGCTTTGCTTTGAGTTTCTATTCTGTGACACTCACACAAAGTTGCTTCTCACTTCTCTCTCCAATCTTAATTTCCGTGGGGAAAGTTACTGTTCTTGTGTGGTGCTGTTAAAAGACCGGAGAGGTGAAAGGTTCAAGTGTTAAAAAAACATATGTGCAGTCCTGATAGCTTACCGTATGCCAAAAAAAAAAATCAGTCCAATATCGTGGAGGTTCGTGTGAATCTTTGGAAAGTGAATTTTGGTTTTGTTTTATTTGTTTTCATAAACTGTAAAACCAAAAGATCAACACAATGAGAAAACTTAATATAACCCACAGATTTTACTTGCAAATTAGATGGTCCCAGAGATGCTAGGCCAGCATTAACAGATCTATCCATTATTAAAATGGTGTTTGCTATTGAAGTAACTATTGGCCATCTGAAGCTATTTGGTATAGGTGTAGTTAGATTCAAGACTGAAGTTTCAAAGTTACTTAACCTCCTGTGTTTGGCTTGTTGCCCTGAGTATGAAATTACGTTTCCATAAAAACTGCAACATGTGAAATGCAATCTCAGTAATCTTGAGTTAAATTTGAGAACTAGCCCACTTTCCTTCCAGAATGAGAGTACCAAAACCTACCTGTCATGACTTCTTAGCAAATGTGTGGCAAGCTCAAAGAGTCCACTGATGGAAAACTGCTCCTGCTTTGCTGAGCCTGGTGGCTTGAAATGTATGCAGTGTCTTCGGTCCTCTGGCTGCTGGGCTTTGCTACTGCAGGTAACCTTTTGGATGGAAGTGTCTCAGTGGAAGATGCCCATTGACAGCACACTTTGCAGAACAGTTGGATAGCTGTGTGGGTAGTTGGATGCTGTGTAGCATCCACGTAGATGGTGTCAAAATGGTGCTTCACAGCAATATGCTTTGTGGATCTGGCTCGTCTGGTGTTGCTATCTTGTTATACCTAAAGGTTTAACTAGTTGATAGATGTTTAGAGCCCTGGAAGTGACTGAGGTTGCTCAGTTTTGGATGCTTGGCTTCACCAGAATATATAGTATGTTCTCTCCACAATATTTTTTTTTTTTTAAACGCTCCTCTGATCTAATGCTTGAGAAAGCTAGTGTGTCCTTTTTGGTATCTAAAACCCAAATGCAAATAAAAAGGTGAAAGAATATGATTTCAGGCATGATGCTACTTTTAAAACTACAGCTTTGAGGATCATACATTAGTTCCCAGACACTTTTCTTACACGTTTGATGTTTACTTTTGTTATGGGTTGGTAGTATTGCTTGTTGCCACTAGCTGTTGCTGCTAGTATTTTTTTCCACCTGGATAAATATATTGTGGCCAAGTTGTTTATGCAAGCAAGATCCTTCTGTCTTATTTCTGTTGGAGATGTTGCAATAAACAATGTTTACAATACTCTCCTGAATTCAATATCACCAGAATAGTGTCAAAAAAAAAAAAAAGCCTCAAGTACTTCTCAGTCCTTGTTCTTTTACACTTTAATCTTTTTGTCACTGACTTTCTTATCTGAATCATTCTTTAGGGCTGCAGGGTTCTGGTTGATGCACGGGACAAACTGGGGATCCCTTGGCAGTACACCGAGAATGAGAAGCATGGAATGTTTTTGATGGCTTTTGAAAACAAAGCTGGAATGCCCATAGAACCCGCCACCTTCCAGCTGTATGTACCTGCACTGGGGGCACTGTGGAGGGATTCAGGAATCAAGGAAGCCTTCAGCCGTCGGAGCGAGTATCAGCTGGTGAGTACATTTGTCTTCACAGTGGGAGGATATAAGTTCCCTGCTGTATAAATCTCTCTTCAGTTGAAAGATTGCTTGCTACGTGCAAGACTTAGCTGTGGTACGCGCTGTTTGTAGTGAAGCTGTAAATCTGAGCGCTTCAGCAGCAGAAACAAGTGGTAATTGGAGCCAAACTTGAAAAACTACATGGCAGTAAGAGGGAGTGGAAAAGTGCACATGACTGGATAAACTGGAAGAGCGAGAGGAACCAAAAAAGGCAGGAATTGGTTGAACTAAAAATATTTTAGCAGGTCTGTAGGTCTGTTCATAGCAGATCACTGATGAAGGCACACTTAATTTCTAACTTTCCAGTCCTGCCAGCTTGCACTATATTGATACTGGCAAACTCTTCCTGCATGCAGATCTTTTGAAGCAAATGCAACCCCCATTCCGGCTGCTGCTCTTTGACTGTTTCTTTTCACCCTGACTTCTGCAAGTGAAACTTGGATAAGCAACTGAGAGATGACAGTCAGTGTAAAAACATGCTATCTTCCCTGATTTCTTGTTATTAGGTTTTCATGCTCTTGTGCCAGAATAGCTGCACTTCTGCTATGGAATATGTTTCTGACAGCTGTTTGTAATCCACTTCTTTTTCTTCCTATGTACGAGATGGAGATGCTTTTTTTTGTTTTTTCTTCTTTCCTCTCTCTTCTTCCCTGTTCAGTGAAACAAGGTACTGATCTGTGCAACCTGGTTCCGTGAGTACTACTTCTTGGAACATTATATGGGATGATTTCCTAACTGTCCTAATAAATGTATCTTTGATTTTAACATATTAATTATACTTCAGTCTGCAGGTAGAATTCTTTGGTTTGCCTGCTCTTTGTGTCCAAACTTCATTCAGCAAATAAACCCAGACAGTTAAAGATGAAATTCTTCGTGCCTGGGTATGTTATCAGTGTTTAATTAGAGGAGTTGTGTAGAGGAGAGAAACATGGCGCTTTATAGTCTCCCTTAGAGTCTTACAAAGGAACTCAATATAGCTAAAGGAAAACTAGAGAAATTCAGTAGCGAAATTCTCACTGTTTCCTCATGCTGCTGCTCTACGTGTGTTCTCTGGTGTCTAATACTGTAGTTAAGCTCATGTTGCAGCCCTTTGGTACTCATCTGTCTCTGCTAATAAGATGCTCATTTGAGTCTTGTTGCGTATCTTCGAAATCTCTCTCTGAGGTATATTGAGGCTGCTAAATGGCTAACGAATAAATAAAATGGCTAAGTAAAACTGTCACAGGGTGGTTGTGTAAACCTCATTTCCTTAGGCTAAAAATGTAACAAATTCCATCTGACAGCACTGGGAATGTGGGGGTTGGGTTGTGCAGGGGGGAAAGAAGATGGATTAATTGTTCCATAATTCTTAGCGTCTGTAGATGCTTTGCTGTTCTAAGCACTGTTCAAACGTGTAATAGAAAGATGGATCATGCCACAGGGAACTTGAATTTAACATGAGGCAGCTACTCAGACTCCAGTATAGTAAGTAATAATTGCATCAGCAGCCTGTTCAGATTTTTTTTCTTCTATTTCTGGGAAATGCTATGATCAAGCATGGATTCTATTTTTAGGGGGAGATTGACTGGGATCGTGTGCAAGGTTCGTTCCTATACTGGTTAGCAATAAAATTGCATCAAACTGGAAAAAAGAAGTCCAGTTTGAGTAAGTAGCATTCCAAGGTTAGTAGGCCTACCTCTGCATTCTCTGGCGTTGAGGATGAAACAGGAAATACCAAAAAATAAAAAAGCCCCACAAAACCCAGGCATGCAAATGAGCCCTTAATGTGCTGTCATCTTCAAGGTGTGGTTCTACCATGCATCTTTTTGGATGGCATTCATATAACCTGGTTTAATGTTGCTGGGGCAACTGGAACTGCAGCAGGCACCAGAACTGTGATCTTGTCAATAATGCAGTGATGTGGAGTATTGCAGAAAGAGGCTGTAACTCAGTGCGGCTGGAAAACCCTGGGTGCTGGTAACATCCCTGTGCAGGTGAGGTTTTAAAGTACTTCAGTTGTAAAGAAAAAGCAGCACCTGCCCAAACCCAACCTAATGTAATAAGTTGTTCTCAAGGATACAAATGCTCCTTCTGGATTGATCACTGAACAAATTATTAACACCCAATAGCTGGAACAAGTTTCCATGCCTCGCTTCTAGGTTCAGCACAAGTCTGATCTCTGAGTATGGGGGCATTAGCAGCAGTACAACTCCTGCAAAAAAACAAACCCAAAACTGCATAACTTTTTAAAGCAAGCAGGTGGCTTAATGAGATGCCTTATTTATACTTGCATACATGTGTATAAACCCATATGTTCATTCAGTATAACCCTTGCTGGATATAGACTCATGGAAACAAACAGAAGCCAGATATAGTGGACCCTGAGAAAATGCATCTTTTCTGAACTGCTTTTAACAGAAGGCTAAAGGAAACCTCTGCCTCAGCACTCCCTTTCTCACCTATACTAAGTGAACTCTAAAATGTAATATACTTGACTTGAACTGAATTTATCATCTTTATAATAGTTTAAAATCATCACCAACATTTTGAAGCTTTACGGTGATTTTTCTAACACTTCTTGGCAATGTTTGAAATAAACCTTGCTCAGCACTTGCTGTTTCTCCACCCTGGTCTCACAGTCAGCTGAACACCAGCTTTTTCTTAGCATTGTTATTATTTTGGCTTCTAAGCCGTAGGACTATATTGGTCTGCTTTTGACCTTTGTATTTCTCCAGGAAGTTGTGTGACTTTGTTTAGAAATAAAAAGTCAAACAAGTCAGTTGGTTAACTAGAGCTGAAAATCGTGGCGTGCAGGTGTCTGCACATAGTCTGCAGTGCCAAGCGTAACGACTGACTCAGCAGTGGCAAACTTGTTGAAAGAAAATGGCTCGGACCATAACCCTGTAGAGTCTGAAAGCTTTCCTGGGACCACAGAAGCTGCCTCTGGGCATTTTGAGTGTTTTCTGCTTCATATTCAGTGCCTAGAAGTGCCGGCTGTAAATCCCTGTCTGGGTCTTTGAGCTTCAGAAGCGAGTGGGCGGATTCTACAATAGCAGGGCGCTTTTTTGCTTTTTTTTCTTCACCGTCTTTCTTAAAGCAGACCAGCCAATTTAACTTTCTTTTCACAAACATCGGCCTCTCGCGCTTCCCCCACCTCAGCCTGTCCCCACCGACCCAAGTTCCTCTGTTCCTTGTACGCAAGCCAAGTAGTTTAGGGACAAAAGCTTCATTGTATGTTTGGTTACATTGTCACGTCTCTGTCCTCGTTTTTTAACTACTAGAATAGGAATTCCTTTGTAATCAGTATGTGATTCTTCTCTCTTCTCCCTCGCCCTCATTATCCCACCCCATTTTCTGTCTGTGTGTTCCAAAGGAATACATTTATCGTGTCTCCGTGTCCTGCAACATTTGCTCTTTCGAGGTTGCCTGTGGTGGTTTGGGCAACTGGGTGTTAATTCTCCATTGCCAGCAGGTGGAGACAACTTCTATTCTGAGTGCTCAGGGGAAAGGACCTTGGGACTTCAGTGATGGTTTAGCTCAAAGGGTGGAAGCTTCTTCAGGTTGAGCCTAATAACAAGTATTTGGGTATATTTGGGCAGTCAGGCGCGTGTGTCTGCAAGCTTTTTTTGCACCCGTAAATGCTGTTTATGTTGCAACCTGTGGAGACTGAGGCCAAGGTAGGACTGGCTTTGGTCAGGGGGTTTCTGGTTCTTTGGGAGTTTTGTTTATTATTTTTTTCTCCTTCCCAGATCTCCAGCAGGAGAATGCGAGAAGGCTTTGGCTTTTGTTTTAATGTGTCCAGACAAGCAAAATCTGAAGCAGGGTTAGGTACTACTTTGACTTCTTGCAACTTGTCATGCTTCATGTGATCCTGGGTGATTATGGGACAAATGGGGCATGTCAGGCAAGAAAATAATACCTTTGGCAAGGTCAGGAGAGATGTATATTCTGCTCTAGCACTGTAGCACAGCTTAAGCTAACAACAAGCAGATCTGTAAAGGCCATCATCTGGCTTCATCAGTTCTTAAAGCAACATTGATGTTGTTTTACTAAGTTTTTTTTGAAGAGGCACAATGTTTTTTTGGTTTTGTTTTTAAATCTCCATCCTAACTGCTTAGTTAAAGCAGTATCTTTATTTGAATGGTTCTTAACTGCTTCCCTTCAAAATACCAATTCTTTCTAGACCGTAACTACGTATTTCAAGAGCTTCTGAACTTATCCTGTGGTGCAAGTAGGATTAAGGGGCCATTTACTCTGAACTCCAAAACCAATTTGCAGTTAAGACAACTGTGCTGTGTTATTGACATCAGACTAGCTTCGGCCTTGTGCTTACACATACCTGCCCTTACGGATGCAGAAAAGAGTGTGGCCATCCAAGGAGGATGCAAAAGGCATCTGTTTTAATGCAATTATTATTTATATACAGAATATACTCATGATTCATCACTAGAGTATCAATTTAAATTTGTTATTGCTGTATTATTATTATTGATGCTCACTGCATTGCTGAAAAAAATTCTAATGTTTTAATAGCTTCTTTTTGGAAAAAAATTCCAACATTAATGGGAAGTAGTGGTTCCTGAGAGGGAACAAGGGGCTTGCAAATACAGACAAAAACTTACTACTGTGTCCCTTTGCTATTTTTAGAACTGTGCACAGGGAATTGCATGGAACGCTTCCAGTAATACTTCAAATACTAAGAGCCTCTGAAGCCTTGGATGTGGGAAGACTCTGGAAAACATTTTAAAGATCCTTTCTTTTATATCGAATCACCATTTCTGAGTGTTTGGAGGTGTGGGGGATTTGGGAATATTGGTAATAGGACACGAGTCACTCCCCTATGAAATAACTGTGTGGTGGTTTTGGTTTGGTTTGGGGTTGTTTTTCCCCCCCGCCCCCACCTCTAAGCAGACACTTGAAATAAATTGAAGTGGTTAAAATATGCCTGTCAGAACAGATAGCTTGCTGGACCAGCCTGCTCCTTGTGTTAGTGTAGCTTTGTTGCTGTGTTCTCCTTGTGCAAGGAGCTGATGGCTTCAGAGCCTCACAAGCAGCTGGCTCTGTGTTTTGGGCAGGAGGAAGATGAGGCAGTAGTCATTCACAGTAAATCTTGATACAGGGCGAACAGACTGTTGCCTAAATGTCTGTCTTTTGGTACAGAAATACTAGGTATGGCAGTAATGTCAGATGGTTGGGAGTCTGGCTGTATACCAGCTGCTGTAGCATACGGAGGTTGTGGCTGCCTTGAGAAGCCAAGTGAACTGAGAGCTTGGGCAGCAGAGCGCTGACTTGTCGTGAGAAGTAGGGGACTTTAAGTGGCATGTTACATGAAATCCACAGGAGTGGGCTCTTTTGTCAGAATTCTTCAGGGCATTTTAAGAGAGATTTACTGAATCCTTACGTAAAAGTTTCCAACTGATCATTTGTCTTCAAGAGGCAAGGGCAGAGTGGAGTTAGCCTTAAAAGCATGTTTCTAAGCATTTTAGTTGTCTTTCAGCTTATGTGCCTCAGCACTGAAATGCCGAGTCCACGAGCCTGGTATTGACGTAATGTATTTGCCAATGCATTTCCTCTTGAGGGAATGACAAGTGCCAAATCAACCCCAGCTTATACAATTGGCCATAACACAAAAACGAGCTCTTCTTGTAAACTACTGTTCGAGTATGAGATTACACAACCAACTATGATATAAACGTTGCTTATTCTGTAAGGATGATTTTTTTTTTTTAGAGCCATGAAACTCGCGTATTTAATCAGTGAAATCCGTTGAGGCTTGACCAGTGCTGGGGAGATGTACAAAGGAAATAGCTACACTGTTCAAAGTGCCAGCATGCGAAATCTTGTTACATGTAATGCGCGTCATTGGTATGAGGCGACAACTCTTGGCCAAATTATTTTTGAGCTTTGCTTGGGTATTCCTAGTTCTCAGAACTCCTGTGAAACCTAATTATTGCTGGGGAAGTTATGTGAATTTTTTTCTTTTCTAGGTCTGGATGGAACATACCATTCTGACCCAGGAAATTTTTAAAAAAACAATGGGTTGACAGTAGTGCTACAAACCAGAAACTCCTGTTTGCTGTTGCTGGGCCTTGGTGTTCTGTAATTACACATTGTTAGTGCTGAAAGTCAAGAACATCTGTATCTAACAATGTTATATGAAAATCTTTTTTACTTTAAACTAATTGTGAAGCTGTGCCTGGTAAATAGGCCTGTTTGAATTTAGCTATTACACTTCAGGAATGATAATGTTATAAAACCTAAGTCTTCCCTTAAATCTGCTACTAGTTTGTTGGTTATAAAACCAACAGTTGACAGTCTGTTATAATCTGACTTTGTTATGTTAGAATTCTGAAACAGTGGCTTAATCTGACATAAGATGTCGTATTAACTTAAAAGATCATTCACTCGCAGACTTTATATATACAGCTTGGATAACGTCTTGCTCTAGACTCACATAGCAGGGCGAGTTATGGAGATGTTTCAGTGAGATTCAAATTCAGGACTAAGCTGGAGCAGGAGGCAGAGCTGATGCCTTCAAAGCACATTGTCTGTCAGCTACCCCATGGATTCTCTTGGTAATCTTTGTTTTGCTGTAAGTACTACTATCAAGAGGAGAGAAGAACTTGTATTAACGTAGCCTGGATTCAAAACCAGAGAATAAAAGATCATAAATCACTTTACACTGCAAATAATTCTCAATTCTTGCAAAATCTACTTGTGCAGAATCTTTTCTCAATGACAGAAGCTGTTCTTTGAAGCAGAGCCATCCGTAGAAATCTGTATGATGGATAAAACGATTATTAGCTGCTATTAAATACTTTCTGCTACTGGAGAGAAATAAAAAGGATGAGAAAGGTCATGAATTATGCCCTTTTCAAAACAGTGCAAATAGAAAAGTGCTAGAGAATAGCAATTTGTTACAGTACCTACTTCAGCCAAGGATTAAAGCCCTCTGTGCTAAATGCTCTGTGGAAAAATAAAAGGATTCCTG
>NW_010406942.1:41256-43201 GCF_000710305.1 Buceros rhinoceros silvestris | reverse complement strand
TGAATTGCTCCTGGCCTTAGGTTATGACAAAATGCAACAGCTGGATGAAATGTAGCCTGCATGGAATTGGGAGGATAAGTTGGAAAGTAATGAGCAAATCATACATAATAAATAAGTGGATAACAAGAAATTGATATGCCTACCATATGGGAACTGAGACAGATGCTGAATAAAGAGCTGTGCTACTGGCTGTTCCAGTGCTCTGTATAGTGAATTCCTGGCACTATAAATAAAATAGATTTTGAAACAAAGGGAGAATTTTAAAGATCAAAAACTTAAGGTGAAATCACCTGTGAAGTCTGTAAAATGTGCAGTGTGTTAATGCCCTTCGTTAATGCCCTGCTGGCTATGGATACCAAAAGGTTCAAATTCAGACTTTGTGTGGTCCTACTTTTTAATTTTTAGGTTCTTGGAGACAGATTAAAAAACCTTGTTTTGATGGTCCTGTGTAAGGCTGCCTGTAGGAGTTTTTGCTTTTGGCCCTTGGATGGCAATAAATCTTGACTGTGTTTTTGGTGTGGTTAAGGTGGATGAGAGAAACAACTTCATAGATACAGCTCCCATGCTGAAAATTCATTACGAGAATTTGCACCTTGTGTAAAAATTGCCATTTTTCTGGTTGAAAGATTTGTTTTGACTCCTGTGTTTTATTAAGAAGAAACTTTCTTGTCTTTATCTCTTAGCAGTTTAGCCCATTAGAGAGCTGTCTGGGTGTCCCAAAAGATTTACAGAATAAATACTGTACTCATCCTTGCCTCTCTGTGGGCACGTGGTAGCGGTTATAGTTTGATGTCTTACCTTCAGCAATAGCACTGAAACACAAATTCTAATTATTCTTAGACTGGAAAAGTTCTTTCGGCTCCCAGCTCTTAAAAAATGCCACCCTGCTTCTGGAAAGAAGCTTTAGTTTTATTATGCATAAAATAATTAGGAAAAATACTCAGTATGTCTGTCTTTACAGAATTGTTGTTCTAAGCCCTAATTAGTGCTACTCTAAATCTTGCAGGACTGTATTGAATATAAGGATTTGTTCAGAGCAAGTACAGCTGTAATTAATCTTTGCATTCCCATCCAGAAATGCTGGCACATGCTGTGAGAAACAAGGAAGGAAACCTTCAGTTCAGGCTGTCTGAGCCAGTACCCAACTGCAGCTAAAAACCACTGGAGTAATCTCTTTATCCCCTTCTAGTGTGCAGGAAAGTTCTGGGCAGAGACAAATTCGACCCAGCGGGCCACCTTTAGCTTTTGATTATGCTCTTTAATTTCCACGTTCAGAAAGTGTCTAATGGATCTCAATAATTCAAAAGACTTCAAAATTGGCAAGTAGTATCTCCGTAGAGATTCCCAGTAATGAGAATGTATTCCAGAAATCGGGGCAAGTTAAGTACATTTAAAGGCGTGCTCTGTGTGTGACCAGGGGAGCCTAATAGACGGTTCCTACTGAAAGGAAGCAGGGGAGAGCTCATACACTAATAAGCATAGGTGAAAATGGTGGTACCACACGAGGCCAGCATTTATTCTAGTTGCATTATGCAGACGTATGTTAGTATCTGTCTGTTGACACTGTTGAAGTCTGAAATATCTATCTGCTGAAGTCTGAAAACAATCAGAATATTGTTTCTAGAGGAGAGGCTCCACTTGTCAGACTGCTTTCAACCCATCAGAGGTATAGCTGAAATGGAAACTCTTCGATTTGTGCTCTTGTGATAGGGGTTTTTGAAGTTTTTGGTGTATTAAAGCTACACACTGTACTGGAAGGTCTAGCAAGGACTGGCTTAGCTGTGTAAAAGAGGAGAGAAGGCTCCTGCTGCTTGCTCTCCGCTGTATTAGCGATTTTCTGACCCTATGGCTGGTTTCTGGAAATGAGGGGGGGAAAAAAGTACTGCAAAAGAGGTGAATGGTTTTGTTAAGCCTCTCTCCCTGACACGAGTCACTGTGTGCACAG
>NW_010406942.1:39184-41133 GCF_000710305.1 Buceros rhinoceros silvestris | reverse complement strand
AGAGCGGTGCTGACGAGGTACTTCAGAAAGGTCTGCTTTACAAGTCAGCCTTTTGCACCTCGTTCTTTGTAGCAATTCAGCTTTCTTGCATATTGGTACTGGACCTTGTCTGCTCCAGACAAGGAATTGGGACACTGAGCGAGGGTGATCGCAGTCTTCCAGTAAGAGGTTAAGGCTTGGATTTTTCAAAGGGCCTCTAAATTTAATACGATAATGAGTAATGAATGCTTTCAAGCTCTCCTGAATATCCTAGTTTATAGTAAGCTGTGTAGGATCAAGAACAAGTAACAAACACAGATAAACAAATAAGCAAACCATTAAAAACTAGGTCGGTTTTTATGAGGAAGTCTTACTGGCATGTCTTCTGGATTTTTTTTTTTTTTTTTACTTAAGAAAACCAATTGTTTGCCCCAGACAATCAAGACACTTTCATTTAATTCCATTGGAAAACTCACAGTAAATAGCTATTTAAATTTTTTTTTTTTTTTTACTGAAGAGAACAGATGCTTGAAGTTGTTCTTAACTTGTCGCATTGACAGTGAGTTCTGTTTAATGAGTTTCAAAGACAGGACCTGTCAGAAAGCTGGAAAAGAAGAGGCAGGTAGGATAGGTAGTGATAACTTGCTCAGTCGGCTGTGTTGTATTCTTGCTAGCTATCCAAATCTTGATCCTTTTGCAATGACTTCTTGAAATGATTGTAATTTTCTTTAACCTGCTTTTCCTCCTCGTTACCTTCCCCTGCTCCTGCTGTCTCCCTAATAAGCTTGTTCTGCCTTAAAACATTGTTTTACTCAGTGTGTTGTGCAAGGATAGAGCTTAACTTGGGCTGTAGCTCTGTGATAGAATAATCACGGTGAGCAATAGGAAATGGTGGTTAGGGAGCTCTGCTTTGCGCTGTGCTCTTGCTGATGTTGGCACAACTGTTTTTTGGAAGCTCTGCTGTAAATGCTGAGGCATTGGTGAAGGAACGAGCAGGATTGCAAGTGATCACAACCTGGACCTTGCCAGGGAACGATGGCAGTGACTTCCTCACTGCTCCTTCATCTTTTCCTGCATAAATCTTCCCTGATGCTAAAATAAGATGCTTGTACTTGAGGATGCAGTTCATTTTTTTAAATGTTTGTGTTCCAGGTTATCGGAAGTGTTTGCATACTGTTCATGGCTCCGTTTCACAGGTATTGAGGGTAGAGGAGGAGGTGGTGAGCAGAGGGAGGGAAGAAACATGGCATTTGACTTCTGATTTTTCGAGTTTATGTGAAGCAGTAGCTCTGTAACATTGGAGGTTTTCATAGATCGGATGACTTAAGGATGTATCTGAACATGATAACTGTTCCAGAAAATCTCTCAAGGTTCCATACTGCCACAAACCAACCAACTGATAATTGAACACTAATGGAAGGAGCGGAACTGGTAAGTTGTCTTCTCAGAGAAGACTAAGGGTAGCTCAGTACTCTGCTTCTCCTTTTTCTGAACCTGCACAAGCTGGGAAGGCTTTCCATGACAAAGGCAGAAGGCAGCAAGGTCTCCACCTTCTCGTTAGTCTGCAGCTATACTTAAAGTAGCTCTGTGGAGTAAACCTATTTTGCTCTATTACTGACTTAGTATTTGGGGGAAGGGAGGAAAACTTCTTGGAAATATCATGCAAGATTTTCTGTTCGAGAAAGTGGAAAACATGTTGCTCTGAGAAGTAATTTATTGACACCTTTCAAATGTGTCCTCTGTATACAACACAGATTCCTGCAGTTCAGACTGTGGCAGACTTGTGCTTCACTTGGCTTTACTCCTGAACAAACTGTTGGTGTTTGTCCTTAGAAGGTCTGCTCTCCACCCTGCCCCCAAAGCCTCTTAATATGACTCGCTTTCCCTGATACTCACTTAATTCTACTTTGGAAAACTCAATAAAATCTCAAACTGAAAAAAAAATAGTGGTTTATTGATGGAACTCTTTC
>NW_010406942.1:38089-39067 GCF_000710305.1 Buceros rhinoceros silvestris | reverse complement strand
CCCATTGAATTCCGTCTCGGAATTCTGCATATTAAGACTTTGATCCATCTAGTCTCCGTCTGGTCGGAGTACAGTGCTGAATGAGTAATGATGTTAGATGTGGGCAGGAGGCTAAAGAACCACCTACTCTATCCTCTTTTCCCGTCTTTTCTGTCTAGCACATGCATTCTAGGTTGCAAGGAGTTCAGGTGGCTGTCCATGTGGCTGCACTGTTTCCCCTCTGCAGTTCAGTAGGATGTGACTAGGGCTTTAATTAGGCTTTTTATTTAATAGGCTAGTCTGCTCAACAGCTTGGAGAAGTTTCTTAAACCCACTTCAGTTTCCGCTGTGGCTTGATTAATTTACATGCGTAGAAGAAGCCTTAAGGGTGGAAGCTAAATCACTTATTTGAAATGCCTTACTTAATCTTTAGATTTGTTTTCAGACGCTTGTAATGCTTAACTCGTATAAAGCAGAAGCATGTGAAGGTGAACAAAAGTAAAACTTTCTGTTTGATACAAGACATCAGCATTACTTGTGGGCTGTATTCCTCCATGGTAAGTCATTTCTAATAAGCCTGAGCCTCACGGTAACTTTATAATGATTGAGGACTATGTCAAAGTATCAGCTGTAGAGGCACATGAGAATAGACAGGAGTTGCACATAAATATGGCTGTTTATGTAGTTCCCAACGCCATCTCACCTTGTGAGTCTTTGCTCAGGGATGTTTGATCCGTTACTGAATCAGTACCTGAGTAGCTTTAATTTTCAACTCAGGTAAATCCATTCCAGTTTTGATTTCATAAGTGAAAGTAATGTTGAGAGTTGTATGGTGGGATGGATAGAAGGGAAAAATGCAGTAAAAGCAATCCTGAATGGTTTGAAGGAGAACAAATTCTGAAATGGAATAAAGTCTGGGTGACTTGAAATCTTCATACTAAAGTACAGTAGGGCTAAGGTTTAGGTGCTAATTTGGAAGAACTTCCCCTTCTCCTCCTG
>NW_010406942.1:35169-38031 GCF_000710305.1 Buceros rhinoceros silvestris | reverse complement strand
AATTTGGAAGAACTTCCCCTTCTCCTACTGCTGAAATAATCTTCAGTGGAGGAGAGAATATTTGGAATAATTGGTATGTCATGACTCTATGAGAATAAATAAAAACTGGTTTGAGATAATAACTATAAATCAGATCACAGAAAACCTGACATGATGGTGAGTAGAAACTGAAGTTTGTTTCAGACAGTAAAGGCTCTTTGAAGTTGACTATCACTAATCTGCTGGACTCAACATGTGGTTTTGTCACTGGCCCTGGAGCAGGAGAGATGAGGTTATAGGAAGAGCAGTCACTTCTTCATGAAACTGTCTCTCACAGACCCAGAGTGCAACTGTGAACTAATGAAATAATTGTTCTTGGCGTATGACGTGAGCCAAGTTGATCACTAGTGATCTAGGAGATGCAGAGGTCCGTGTAAAGGACAGACTTCATAGGCGGCAATGCCACTATCACAGTAAGTAGGTGAACGTGAGATGCTGAGTAGCTTCTCAGCGCTGAGAGCAAGCTAATACATGTCGCTGGTTTGAGGATTCGCTGGGCAGCAAGCACAGTAACAGCTGGGAGAAAAGGTGCACTTCATAGCTCAATGTTGGTCAGTCTCTTAAAATTACAAACAGCAGCTCTTGCTGGAAAAAGGAGGGGTTTGTTTCTAGGGCAAATGAATTTTAAAAATCAGACATGGAAACTGGCTTGAGGAGCCCCTTGGACTAGTCAGCCCTGTGTTCTCTGTAGCTGAGCCTGCTGAGTGCTGAGGTAATGGACGTGGTGAAAAACTTCGGAGTAATGTAGGCAGGGTGGAATTTATTTTTTCCTCTGCGCTCTGCCTGCACCATTGGTTTTACAGGAACTACGCTTAACTGGCATTTTACTCTGTCTGATTTCTGCCTCTAGCCTATCTTTCAAATACCGAGCAGCTCTCTGAATCTTGCAAGACCATTTTAGTCCACATTGCGTCTGAAGGTGTCTTTGTGTACATGCAGACAAAATAGAATATCTTTTCTAAAACAAACTTGTTAATAAATACGAGGGGCAAATTACTTTTTCCAATCCTTATAATCTTTTAACAACAAACAAATTTCAGTAAAACATGTCAGCTGATGTTTGCACAGAAAGTGGAGCATTAGGGCACTCTAACAAATGCTTTGGTGTACAAGTGGAGTAGGAAGCACCGTTCTGCGAGATGCTTGAGGTTATGCATGTTGTAAATGCATTCAAGTTGCTCAACTTCCCAGCTGGCCACCTGCCATGGAAAAGTCCAAGCTCGACATGCTCTCATGGCTGGTGTTAGCTGTTTTTTCAGCCCACAAGATGTAAGATATTTATTTCCCATCCCTTCATCTGATAAGGTTTGAAAGGGAAACTTACTGGTAAACTTGTGATTTAGGCTTGATCAGACAGTCCGCACTGCTGACTAGATTAGTTCATAAGGTAAGCAGTATTTGCCAGTGTCTCCTCTAGTTCTGCAGATGTCTTCTGTAAACAATGCAAGTTCCAGGTTTGCATACTGAGCTGCCAAAAACATGTCCGACTAGGGTCACATCATCATGTCATTGTGCATTGGTCCTGGTGATTTGAGAAAACGCCCAGTTGCTTCTAAATACTGATAGTTAGGTGGAAATGTCTTTTGGGGATTGTTTTTTCTGGGGGGGCGGTTGGTGTCATGGCAGTTGCCCACTGAGAATAAAAAGGATAATTTGCTAGTGATTGGCCAGAATCTTGGATCCATCCTTCCAGTTACAGCTCGGGACTTTTTTAACTGTGGCGAGATTACTGCTTTCAGTCGCCTTCCCTTGTGCGTTTTAGCCAACTGTGCTTGGAATGAGAAGCTGAGCTGGCGTGCGTTAGTTCAGCTTCACAGAGCACCTCCGGTGTTTGAGATGAAAGGGTTCTGGCAGCAATTTTAGACAATGTATTTGCTTAGACAGTTGGCAGGGAAACAGGAAGGAATCCTTTCATGGGATGCTTATGACTAAGTCTGTCGTCCCCTCATGCCAGGAGGAGTGTGTGTGAGCTGGGCACACTGCTCATGTTGGGTACAGGAATCAGACTGGTTTTCTTGTTTAAACATAACCATGATTCTTCCACGTGAGTAGGGTGTATATCCCCTTGCATCTGCTCCTTGGATCTTGTTAGCCACTGGTCAGTGAAGGCTAAGAAATGCTAAACTGCTGTAGCTAATGTGTGAGTCTGTCTGGTTAAGGATTTTTCTAGAACTACAAAAGGCAATAATTGAACCCTTTGGTATTGCCCTGTGCATCTTGTGGTTTGGTGGCCACTACTGTTCTCTCTGCTGTCTGCACCTGCTGCTCTTCCAGTCATTGCAAATCTGAAGCAGGAGTAGCAGTGATGAAGAGACGGTAAGTAGGAGTAAAATCAAAACCATAAGGATTTTTGTTAATGTTTCTTGACGCTTATAGTGTAGGATGAGCCTGCTCTGTCTGTGAACAGAAAATTGTTTTCTCCTTGAGGCACTAGTGTGCATATGAGACAAATAGACAGAATTGCTAACATAGTATCAAGTAATTTATCTCCTCTACATCCTGTTGATGTAGAAGCAGCTAGAATTTCAGGAAAAAATATAACTCTTTTTTTTTACATTGCAGCACTTTGAGAAAGAATTGCTGTATTTAATTGCTGGGGAAAACCAGCACATGTAGGAGTTGCCCCTCGCCAGAAGAACTCCACTTGTGTTAAGAGTATTTCTCACCTGTAAGGCTAGAATTTCACTCAGTCACAGGGATCCACAAATATTATCACTGATATGGGAGCTCAGATTAGCCTAGACTTTTGGGGAAAACTTAAATATTTGTCACCTTTTTTTTTTTTTTTAATCCATATGCTGAAAAGTTTGGCCAGCATGTCGT
>NW_010406942.1:17132-35068 GCF_000710305.1 Buceros rhinoceros silvestris | reverse complement strand
ATGAGTTTTCAGAAAGCCATCCTGACTTGGCCAGAGATTTTTTGCATTGTCTGTTTTTACTGAGCTAACAAATAAAGAATTTTTAAAATATCTCCAAATTTTAGCTTCTGCTACCTGCACTCTAAGACTAGGCAGTAGAAAGAAGAGTTAGTTTTTAGAAGAAGCTTGGAATCAAACCATACTTTTTTTTGTACTTGGCATGTTTGTAGGGTACAGATAGCAGCAACTTGGATAAGCACTGGAGCTGCTGGATGGGAGCCAGTAGCTCAGTCTGTTGTTAAGGAGGAAGTTAAATAACACTAGAGAGATTTGGTAGTTAGAATTCTGTGCAGGTAAAGATGGAGAAGCGGTTAGTCTCTGCCTTGGAACTGGTGATTGAATGAAAAGTTAATGTTTGTCTTGTATCAATAAATAGTTCCCAGACAAGGTGTAGAATATCTGTAGAACAGAATGGGCATCCACATTTTGGGGTAATTTAGGCTATTTCAGCATCCTTCTGAGCAAATTCTTGAGAAGCAGAGACTTGCTTATCTCCTTGGGAAATAATACTTAATTCATCAGCTGTCACAGAGAAGAGGACATGCTTCTGGCTGTAGTAAATCCATGCCCTGTTACCAGCAAGGCAGAAGGAAGTGCAGATTTAGAACTAACCTGCTGGAAGAGCCTGCGGGTTTGGGGAGAGGGAGCTGTGTGTTTGTACTTGCCCCTCGGGAGAATTTTAACCCTGGGTCTTTGGGGTTTGTGAGGGACTACTGCTTCTCTGGGACACCACCAGGGTGCAGAGCCTGGAGCCGTGTCTGCGCACTCACTTCCAAAGGATATATATATTACAGTGGCAGGTTATTAACCTGCTGCTTGTGTCCAGCTTGCATGAAGAAAAGCATTTCCTGTGTCTCCCTTTGCTGATGATGTTTTGGGTGCTAATCTCCATACCCAAAAACTCAGCTGATCTGATGTCTCCAGCATTTTCAAATGCTTGTCTCTTGGTTATTTTCTCCTACTTCTGAGCTCATAACCTATCTCTTCCCTTGGGCCTCTGCTTTGGATATCTTGCTTTTATAAAACATCTGAAATTGTAACATTCAAACCCTTACCATCAACAGGCGATTGACATCCCATGGAACTCAGAAAAATAAGGCCTTGGTATTTGTCTGAAAGACAAAAATTTCACTTGCAAATTAGTGTTCAGGATGTGTCTGGCAGTCCTAATGGACTAGTACCTTCTATAAAGGCCAGTTCTGGATGAAATCATGTGTCGATGCTCTAAGTCCATCCCATTTGCGTATCTGAAATCTCAGAGGTTAAAGGCTAAAGGAGATTCCCAAACTTCTCTCTGGGATCTCCTGGAGTTCGTCTCTGTTTCTCAGCCTTGCTGGCGAATGTTTTACCATGCCTGAATGGAGGGTGGGATACAAACACTGCTGCTCTTTATTTTTTTTTTTTTCTTTAGATGACTGTTGCTGTTGCAACAGTCCCTGTTTTTTAGATCACTATTGCAGATTCAGCTGACGTTTGTGGCAGTTACTTTCAGTATCTGTTTCTCCATGTGTTTTCCCCTATTTGTGGAAATTTTGTTAAATCTGTATTGTGTGCTTCCTTGAAGTCTAACACTTCCTTCCTGTGTGATTTGATTCATCCTCTGAAACAAGCCAAGGCTAACAGGTCTACCTTAAATTGTGTACAATTAAATTTAGCAGCTAGAGACAGAATGATCAGGAAGGGCTAAATTAATGTTATGTCAGAAAGGCCTTGGGACAAGGAAAGGAAAAAGGCCAATTTGGAACACAGGGTCCTCTTTCAAGTCTCTTAGTTCAGAGCAGAATTCAGCGGAACTGGATTTCAGAAGAAGTTTGAAATGCGCCTGTGCTTTAGGGAACTGGACAATAGGATGTTTCACTATCATTTACAATCTGACCAACTGGCGCTTTGAATAACTGGCTGAGGGTTTAAATGACAAGCTGATGAATTCTAGCCTTGCAGAACATTTTGGGTTACCGAGTTTCTGTGGGTGTCTTAAAGTAATCTACATAAGATTTGCTTTGCATTTATTTTCATGAAATGAATACTGCTTAGGAACTCTGCCCAAGTGTGTTCTGCTTGTTTTTTGCTATGAGGCTATCAATGGCAAAGGAAGGGATGCCAGATTGGTTATAATATTTCTGTGGGAGATTTCCTATGTGCTATGAACCTAGCCTGAAGGGACAGAGATGTTAAATTCAATTAGTTATTTTCATGGTGACTTATTTGCAGCCAATATTAAGATAACTTTGATATATTACAAAATACATAGAATAAAAACTTCTTAAATTTGTGGCATTTGCTCCTTGAGGATGCTGTGTTCAAAATAATCTAGCATAGAGGAGTTTTAGAGCACTATTTCAGCAAGCAAGAATATATGCTTACATTTTACCTTTGCTCTCTTTCTCCTCCAACAGTTGATATTTAAGCAAATTGTCCTATTTGCTCTGTTTTTGCGAAACTTTATACTGCAGATAGGACAGTTAAAAAAATTTTTAAAAAAGATCCAATAGCAATGCTGCACTGTGGAACTTGTGGGCTCGTTGTAAGCCTTCTGTTTGTGTTTCTTGATTCCCCCAGTTCCCAGATGTGTAGTGACTCATCCTACTGAACAATGGGAACAGCATCTCTTACTCCTTCACTTGGTTCCCATTGCAGAACTGTTACTCAGAGGATATATATTACAGAGGGAGAAGAGATTAGCAGTGAGAGAATGAATCATCCAAGCGTTTGTGGTAACTCTTGTGTGGTGAGCAAGAAGTTAAGGAAGATGAATGGTCTATGCTGTGCTCCTGTGTACTGAAAAGGAGTATCTGAATTATGTAAAATTCATAACTCAGAGGTCACTCTTCCCTCCCCCACCACTGTCCTGGAAAACACAGGGCATGGGTGGAAGACAGCATTCTGACATCGGGATTTATTATCAAGGAGGATGGAAAAACTTAGTTAGAAGGTTTGTATCAACAACAAAATAGATGATGGTCATCTCAGGCTTTGCTGAGATAACTTTGAAATATGAAATATGCTAATAGACTATTAGTTAAAATTAAAATGATTTAAAGAATATTATTTATTAATATTGTTAGAATACAGTTTTTAAAGGAAATAGTGTACTAACAGGGAAATACAAGATTTGAGTCTTTTGAAATCTGAAAAGACAGAAGCTCAGTGATCTTCTATGAACATAGTTGATCTGAGGAAGTTTCTTGAGCTGCCACAGTTTTTTCTGGCCACACCAGCCTGTAAAGATGGACACATCTGACCTGGACTCTTTTTGTTTGTTTTTTAAGTGAACATACCATGTGATTATCTTTAGGTATTTAAATATAATATAAATAACTTTGGCTTTGATTTCTGTTTTGCTGCTTGCAAGCATAGTTCAAAATAGATTGCAGTTTTAAAAAAAAACTACTTGTTTTTTTTCCACTAGATCCATGAAAATAGTGCAATTGAAGCTGTCAATCTGCATAAAGATATCTTTAGTATCTGATGAATCAATAGCAAATATTTGCTGCCACTTCTATAGGAAGTCATGCTGGTGACACAGAAATAGCTGGCGAAGAGCTGGAAAAGTGCTGAGCCAGCTTTTGAATGTAGTTGAATGGCCAAATGATCTTAGAGAAACACTAAATTTGTGCTGAAAAAGCCAAACCGCCTTGTTTATGGTCATGTCCTCAAGAGGGAAAACAGTTCAACATGAGAGGGACAGATGATACTTTTTGATAATAATTTGCCTTGAATGGAAAACCTACCTGGATGAACAATTCAAACTCTTTGCATGTGTGTTTTTTCTATGCATACATCTATATATGTGTGTATACACACACACATCTGTTTGTCTGTGTGTATAACACCCAAACCATGAGATAGAATTGCATAAGTAGTAACTTATCAATACAATTTAAAAATGCATTTACGTGCAGCTTGATATAAAGCTAAATAAATTTGACTTCCAGACCTAATTCATATTGCTATGTATTTTCCCTGGATGACAAGGAAAAAATTAAAAGGTAAAGGAGTATCCAGTTAATACAATTGTTCTGATTAGAAATACTAATACAAAACAGCCCTGACACCTGGAGTGTCCATACTTTCCTCATTTACATTTCAAGTTATCCATCAAGTCAGTTGGTGCCATCTGCAGCTGCTTTGTGCTTCCTGCTCGAGGACCTGAAATACCCCACGCGCTTCCCAGAAGCCCCCAAGTTTTCTGTGAATCCGACTGAGATGTAGAGCAAGGTTACTCCGGTTCTTTGGAGCAGGAGCTGAATCCGCACTTCCCTAGGCCGTAACACAGGACTTGATTGGGGAATCGTTTTTTAAAGGGGTTTAAGTGTGTGGGTTGGATTTGGTTTTGGTGAGTGGGTTCTCCCTTCAGGTTTGCGTGCTTTAATGTCTTGAGACTTTCTGAACTTCAGACCCTCTGGAGCTTGTCCAGGATTTGTTGTTTTGACTGGAAACAGATATTTTGACTTAAGTACTGGGTGTCTTTGAATTCTGTGCTAGGAGAGAATATTCGGATGTCTTCAGATCTGTCAGACCACGCATATGGTGTTCACACCTGTTCCAGCAACCTGACTCCGTTACCCAGCTATCCAAGTGTTTCGCAATTACTGCTTAGAATTTCCCAGAATGAATTATTTGACTTAATTGCAATGTTATGAAGAGCTGTACGAGAAACTAGAGCAGTGTAGTTTCCCTAAATCACTGCAGAAATGAACACATCATGTTTTCATTAATCAGATTGTTTTCTTATCTTCTTATAAATGTGCAAAACGTTAAACTGATGAATGTGTGGGGCAGGAAATAGGGGAGGCGGAAGCTGTAAGTCAGGTAAACTCACTTGTGTGTCCCAGCAGTTTACATGCACCCAGCTGTTTCCTGCTCTCGGCGTGGGAGGGTACATGGGCTAGGCAGGGACTCTTACAGCAGCAACTAAGAACTGCAGCTGAGTTGCACATCTAAAGGCATTGTGTAGGACTGAGGACAACAGCTAGAGAAGGGTTTTTAGTAGCTTCAGTGACCTTTTCTTTTTGGGTTCTCCCATCTCCTAAATACAAGTAATGCTGTACAGAAAGGCCTTTTCTCTTATTCGTTCAGTCTGTGCTGTCTCTTCTGATCCGACAGAGTGCCAAAAAATACAGGAAATTACTTTCACCTTATGAAAATTCATGATTGTAAGGAAGCTCTTGGAGCAACTGTTCTTTGGAAAATTCCCTCCTCTCCAGCCCCCTGAAAAGTAAATTTTTCTGCTAGTGACGCACTGTAAATCTTATGCGATACTTGGGAGTTTCTTGCTAATAGATGTGTTCTTGCTCCTTAATGGAAAGACACTTCCAGTTTTAAATGTTAAGAAGTTATAAGCTACAGCTCCTTTTTGTCTGTGCCTTACACTGAAGGTACGTACTTGCACAGTGCACTTTATCCTTTGATCTCCAGTCTGATTCTTCCAAATCAACTGTTGTGTTGGCATCTGTTTGAAGTTGTTCTGGAGGGGAATAATTCCCTTCTATTGCCTCAACCCTGTGGCATAGGGGAGACTGGGTGGTTCAAGAATTTATACTGCTGTTGGAATCTGAGATGGTATTTTGAGAATGTTCTCGTTCTGAATTACTGACTTGGTGAGGGCACCTGCTGGTGCTTTGGTCATTGATGACATGGCCCTGATCTGTGATACGTATAATGGGTTATGCTGCCTAAAATTATTAAAAGGCAGCAGGATTTTCTGTTTTCAACATGGAAACAGTTTTAGTACTTTATTTATTAGTACTTTATTAATGTGCTGGGCTTCTCGTATGCCCTAGTGTGAAGTGGCACTCAATGTGCAATACATGTGCAAGATTGTTGTGTTTTTGGAAAAACCCAACCTACCTACAGAAAATACCCGACAAAACTTCTTCTGCATTTTCATACAAGGAAAAATGTTCTCTGTACACATCGCCTACATTCCTCTCAATATAACTGCTAAAGGATTTTGTACATGATGAGCAAATCCATTATTAAAAGTCTTGAGCCTAAAAGTGAAACTATCTGTAGGAGAGAAAGTCCTTCAGAATGTGCCTTTTTTTTTATTTTGACAGGCAAGTCAAGCTTGAATTATCATAAATTGTAGGTGACTTAAATCTTCCGTTTTTCAAAAGATACGCCAGCGAGTCTGGGATATGCTTCTGTTCACTGTTATGAATTTTAAACAAAATACATTGGTTTCTAATAAATGTGTAAATTGTAGGTGACTTAAATCTTCCGTTTTTCGAAAGATACGCCAGCGAGTCTGGGATATGCTTTTGTTCACTGTTATGAATTTTAAACGAAATACATTGGTTTCTAATAAATGTGGTTTTATTTTTACTCTGACCCAGTGTCAATTAACTGCATTCATCATACAAAGAGGAGAAAAAACGTAAATCTTTAAACCCAAGGACTGACTTCAATACCACGTTTCATTGTAAAGATTTACTAGATAGATTTGAGAATTTATTCAGATCTCGCTCAGCTTTGATTTTTCTAGAACAGAGAATTGCTTTCAGAAGAAATACGGCCTTCGGTAGTAAGTTATGGCAGCTCCATTATCAGCAGTTTACGTGAATCAAGCTGTGTGGTACTGCTATTGCTCCAGCTCCGGAAGGATGTTGTCCAGGCTTCCACTTGTGATATTGCTCTTTGAGACCTCATGCATGCTGGAAAGTGAAAAGGCTACAGTTCAGTTGGATTTGCTGTCTAGAAACAAGCTTAGTTCCCATCTCTTTCCTTTTCCACAGGGTGAATCGGTGAAATACTTCCTGGATAACCTGGATCGGATCGGTCAGCTGGTAAGACATGCCTTCTCTTGCAGAACAGAGAGATAATGGAAGCCTGGGTGTGCTGTGATTAATACTTTTTGGCTTTTTTTTTAAACAGTAATGCATTAAATAATGTCAGTTCTTTCTCTAGAAATAGTAAACTCCAGCCTTATGAAACTGAAACTTAGTATTTGCTTAATCTTTTTTTGGCAGACAACAAATACTGTTTATGGAAGTTGTATTTATACGTGTGTTTTCTTTTATCAGTCCTTTTATGCAGCCCCTGGATCTCATTCAGTTTTTATGATGATCTGATGGCTGGTGCTACTTAAGGTAGCAGAGTGAAACCTCACCAAATAAAAAATTACTAGCACTTAGAGCATTCAAAATCTCTAATGAAAACATTTGTCAGGAGACTTGGAGGAGAAAGAAGGGAGTTTATTTTCCTAAATAGGAAAATTGTCTTGAAATACTCAAATTTCTGAAGAACAAATCTCTCTATAGTGGTGGGCTGGGCCACAGCCTGCGGTAGAACATATTGCTGTACTCGCTGGTCGTGGAGTGTGAACCTCGTAGAAGTATTTCCACTAAAGCTTGCAAGATGTCCTTTGGAAGAGTAATGAGCTGTGAAAAACTGGATTTCAAAACCTTTCCGTGATGACTCGATCTGCTTTACTGAACATTACCTAGATGGCAATAACACTGTAGCTAAGAATTTCACAATGAAATAATAGATTTCTGCCTGAAACTGAGAGGCTTGAAGGATAAAGATGTGAACAAGTGCATTAGTCCTATGTTCTTATTTTCATATGACTCTTCTCTGGCTGGTTACCAATGTGTTGAGATAAATGGTCAACAGTCTGTTATTTTTCTAAGTTAGGTATTCAGTCTTCACTTTAAAGTTGTCGATTTTTTTCCCATTGCTTCAGTGTTCTGGCATTAACCAGCATTTTTAAAGGACTATTTTTGACACTTCTCTCCTTCTTTTACAGAATTATTTCCCCAGCAAACAGGATATTTTGCTGGCTAGAAAGGCCACCAAGGGGATAGTAGAGCATGATTTCATCATTAAAAAAATACCTTTCAAGATGGTGGACGTAGGTGGACAGAGATCTCAGCGTCAAAAATGGTTCCAGTGCTTTGATGGAATAACATCAATTTTGTTTATGGTCTCCTCCAGCGAATACGATCAGGTTCTCATGGAAGACAGGCGCACAAATAGACTTGTGGAGTCCATGAATATCTTTGAGACAATAGTCAATAACAAGCTTTTCTTTAATGTTTCTATTATCCTATTCCTCAACAAGATGGATCTTCTTGTAGAGAAGGTAAAGACTGTCAGCATTAAGAAGTATTTCTCGGACTTCAAAGGTGACCCTCACAGGCTAGAAGATGTTCAGCGTTACCTGGTGCAGTGCTTTGACAGAAAGAGGAGAAATCGTAGCAAGCTGCTCTTCCATCACTTCACCACTGCCATAGACACTGAAAACATCCGCTTTGTTTTTCATGCCGTGAAGGACACAATCCTTCAAGAGAATCTGAAGGATATTATGTTGCAGTGAAGGAGAGCAGCTGATGTTCTGTCAAAATTTGCCAGAGGGTTAGATCAAAGGGGTTTTTTTGTCCTTTCTTTATGGCCCTTGCATGTGGTGTAGGACCCATGCTAATTACTTGGCTCAGGAATGCTGTAAACTAGCCAGTCCAAACAGGAGCTATAGGCCGAAGGAGTCAACTGTTGATGTTAGCTACTGAACCATTTGGACTAGAAACACTACTGAAACGTGGCCATTGTAGGTTCTGTACCTGGTTTGGAACGCTGAATAACACAACCACCTTCTGCCTTCTTAGAAAAAAGAAATCTCTGACAAACTGTGTATGGAAGACACATTAGCTTAAATGAATATCCTCATTTTTCAGAGACACTAGTTGTACAAACTGCCTTTTTTTTTTTTTTTGTAGCTTGGAGGTGCTGAATCGATCAAACTAATCTAAAAGTAATGAGATTGGCAGCTGTCTTGGAGAACGTCAGTGGAAGTTCCGTTCTTAACCCTTAGGACTATAACCAGATCTTGTGTGCGTGTTCAGCTTTGCCAAGGGTCTGGAATCTGCTTATGAAGGTGGATGCACAGCTCTTGTCTGAAGGTTTTGCACGACTCTCCTGAGGCACAAGTCTAAAGCTGTGTAAGGAAGTGGTGTTGGAGCAAATTGGATAGGAAGTTAAGGCCTTGCTGATAGGGAGCAGGGTTTATTTTGCACTATGTGTGAAGGGTATTATTAGATCACAGGAAAACTGATTTCCTTGGTGAAGCAGCCTGTGCTAGAGCACCTGACCATGTATCTGCACAGAGGGCGCTCAAGTGAGATGTGCGCCATGGAAACCCAGCGCTGTTCTCGCACCCACAGCTGGCAGTATTCGTGAAGCTTCAGTATCTCATGTGGCAGGGCTTTATCTATGTTCAGAACTTAGAAAGCTGATTAAACTCTCAAGCAAAGGTTCTGGTAGTACAGCAGCTGCTTGATTACTTCCCACCAGCTGACCTTATAGGATGACTGAACACCCTGGAGATCCCAGTTCTGCAGCTGCACTGATGTATTTGGACAGCAAGACCTTGCTGTAAAATTAGCCTTTAATCTGTGTCTTAATGGGATCGTTAGCCTGTAGTAATGCACATACAGTTCTGAGTGCAGGCAAGTTTGGAGTCACTCATTTTGGGCGATAGTTTGTGTGTAAAATTGCAAGAGGCTCTGAATAATGTTGATACAAACTGTTCACTTTCTAGCACACTCCATCGGTGTAACTAGCTGTCAGGTGCCTTTTTGTCTACAGACATATCAGATCTTTCCTTCTACAGTGGGGTACGTGGATGAGCTGAAGATCTGCCTTTTACATCGACACTATAGTGTTCTCCTTTAGATCATTTTCAAACATAGGTTACTGTGCAATTTTTGTCATGGTTTTATCCAAGAATAAAACCTTGAAGGGCTGTTTGTACCCATAAAAAGTCAGGAGAGTCCCTGGAGTTCTTGCCCCCTTTGAGCCTGTAATAGCATGTCAAAACAAGCCACGTTTTACTTCAGCTGGTAATCCCATGGGAAGTGTGGACAAAAAAAGAGTCCTGTTCCGTTGTCCTTTCATGTTAATTTGGATAAAATCTGGAATCTTTCTTCCCCTCTGAAGTTTGCAGATGTTCCTATCAGTATTCCTGTGTGGTTTCCTAATGTAGCAGACTCTTGGTTTTCTTTGAGCAGGCTTCAGAGTGGAAAAGATGTGGCTATTTCAGTGCTGTGTAACACACACAGTATCGAGGTAAGAAGCAACTGCAAAGTTGCAGATGGGGGAAAAACTATCTGAAATTTGAGCAAACTTAAACAGGAATTAGATTCCTTGTAACAAGTCTTATTTTTGCCTGGACCAAGTCTGTCTTCGAAATATTTGTTGATTTTTAACCCTGAATGGGAAAAATGTTATGTGACACTAATATTCAGATGGGGGGAAAAACTTAAGATTATTACATTTGAAAAGGTAAATGTTTCAACATGGTGATGAAAACAAGTTTACTCGTCATGAGGTTCATTTCTCTAAGGTAGCCCATCTCTTTAGCTGAGGACTGAGACTGTTTTCAAAGCTTTCAGGTATTCCTGGAGTTCTCAGTGGTGTCCACTTCACACAAGGCACTGTGAAAGAGGAGGCAGTTGTGGGCTGACCTGACTTCTAGTTGACTTGGCTTTATTCCTAGTTTGCTGTGAGCTGTATTCTGTCACTGAATTTTCTAGATGGGTTAATATTATGCTTGTTTTCAAGTTAAACATTCCCTTTCAACTGTATTTTTTCCTCAAGAATTACCTCAGTGTTTTGTCTGAAGCTACTGTAGTTTTACCTGGGAGGCATAGCATGGAATTTCCTGTTTTTCTCTTCGTGCTCATCCATGGTTTTGTATCTTTAGTCACCTTATGGATTTAAAACCCTGAACAAAACTAATAATGCAACTTCTGTTTTAAGTAACTTAATCTGCACCTGGAAAAGAAACAGCATGAGATATCTCATATTGAGCTCTCAAGCTTTTTTTTTTGTATGATACAGCAGTTTTGCACACTAGATCAGTTTAAGGGAACCAGTTTGATCACCTCAGGCCCATTATTGCCTTTCTTTTTATTGATAAAATGGGCCTAATCGTGATGCTGTAGACTGTGGATGAAAATGAGTAGCTTGGCTCTGCAGGCTCCATGTTCTGTCAAATGTTGATAGTGATGGTTCACACCAGGAACCCAGGATCAGGAAACTTTTTGGAGAAATCAAGCACCTCGAGTTTACAAAGGATCTGGCCTGTGAGGGAAAAGGACTTTTTTTTTAAGTGGCAGCTTTTTCTGCAAAATACACTCCACTTCTTGCCGAGGGGTTCGTGTGTTTGGGGTTTTTTTGAGGTAAGTTGTAGTACGACAAAGCCAGAAAATCGTGCTGTGATAAGTCAGTTCATTACTGAAGCAGAACTTCGGTAGGTTGGGTTGTACAAACATCTCAGGACAGGCTTGGTTGGTTGCTTAGTCCTTTCACAAGAAACAAATAGTAAACTTTATTTTAAGTGACATCCTGAAGAACTCTGCAGGCAAACACAGCTGGAGAGAACATCTTTTCTTGTGAACTTTGTAGGCTTATTGTTCAGTTGGCTAGTCAGGAAGTGGGTCACAGGCAGGATGATAATCAGATGGAGACCTTGCTATGTTTAAAAAAAAAAAAAACAGCCTTTTGCTGTCTGTCCCCTGACACCCACAAGTCAGCGACCAGTGATGGGGTGTTGCCAATGGGTTGTCTCTTGCAAGGACGAAGAGAGGAAGTGCTTGAAGGAGAGACTTATGTAAGCTTGCAGTTTTAAGTAGTAAAACTAACTAAACGGGAGTTATTTATCAAACACTTCTTTGTATTTGTTGTCCTCAGAACAGGCTTTGAGCTAATACAGCGTGTCAGTCAGATTGCAGTGCTGTCATTCTCTGAACAATTCTTAGATGGCATTACGAGGTGACATGCTGATTTGGAGTTAAAAAGGAAGAAAAGGTTTCTGGAAGTGATATATTTAATAGGCAGTTGTCACTTTTTGAAGGCATGGAATAGTTCTTAATGTTGAAAATGAATCAATACAGATTATGGAATGGAAATTGTTGGCTACTCAACTGTTACACTACAATGCGAAGACACTCCCAGTTTGACACAAAGAATTGATCTTACAAGGCAGCTTAGATGACTTGATTTATTATCTTGTTAATATATTCAGTTTTTTAAATAGAGCTGTGTAACACTTAGAACTAGGCGTGTTACAGGCATGAAGAAGCTCTTGAAAATGACCATTTATAGGCTTTCTGAAAAGCCTGAACCTCAGCCAGGCAGTCAGAGTGGAGAAACTTAACAGCAAAAAATGTTTAATGAAGTGGAGTAGGAAGAGCTTTGCTGTATGCGGCACTGCAGACAGAGGTGGAATTCCACTAGGAAAGCCGAAGTAGTTTTTGGTGTCAAAAATGGTGCATTTGCACAGTGTGTCCCATCCTGTCTCTGTCTTGTCCCCCTCACTCTGGGTATTCACCAGTCCTGGTTACTGTAATCTGCAAAGAATTGTAGAATTAGAGTAATTTAAATAATAGACATGGATCCACAGAAGAAACTAGCAGCTTTCTTTAGTGACAGACTGCTACCTTCTGCAAAATATCATTGTAGAAAAAAGGCCCTTTGCTGCCTTTAAATGTCTCTCTTTATGGGTATTATGTAGAGGGTTGGTAGACAATTTGCTATATGACAGCTTGAGACACAATCACGATACGCAGTGATACCTCCACACAGTGTGGATTGTGCTGTATGCCAAGCACCAGTCTCTCCACATGAGAACTAGAGTGATGCCTGTAAGTTCGGGAGCAGCCTCTCTTCTGTACCATTTTTCTAGTCTGAAATCACATGGTGTCATCAGGGGTTTCAACGTAGCGCTGGCAACGCTTTACCTCAGCACACTAATTCTGCAACACAAAGTGGTGGGCGGGGTGTTTCAGTAGCAACTATCAAACATTGGTGCCTACTTTTGTCAATGAGTTTCTGATGGGTTTCTAGGAAGCAGGAAGGCTGGCATGGTCTGGGCCAGACCTGGCCTGAATTGATAGTGACTCCACACACTTCTGGCTGAGGACTGTCTAGCCTAGCGAGGAAGTAATTGGCAAGACAATACAAGACCTAGTGCTCTTTCCTATCACCTGTTGTGTAATTAGCTGGGGTGATCTCTGCTTTGTGCTGTGAAGTGGGCACTGCTTTGTTTTAACACTAATTTTTTTTACGTAGATGGAAATGAGTAAAGCCAGGATATCTGGAGCTGAAACTGCCGCTTTGCGAACCAGGCGATGCAATCTCTATGCTCCTCTTGGTAGCTGGACAGTTTAGCTCGATTCTTGGTGTTTTTAATCTTTCTAATGGCATTGGGAAAGCGGCGTTGAAGTTTGTCTGTGTGTCGATATGCTTGTTTCCTTATTGGGTGGGGAGTGCGGAGGTACTAGATTGTCAGTGCTAGTGGTTCTGTGCCTGGCTTGACGAACTGTATCACAGCCTAGCTCTTGGCAGATGTCCCATGGTCCTGTCTTCTGTCTGACATGAAAGTGGTCACAGCCAGAAAGGAAAAAAAGAGCAGCACTGTCTTCCAAGGTGGGCCTTCTGGTAACAAAGCTGAAGTATGTTGGAAGGGAGCAAGAGAGAGGGGAGCTGTTTTCTAAACAGATCCCAAAAGCCGATGGTGCTTGAAGACTGGCTCTGTGGAAGTGAAATGCCATCTGCATTGACCCCCAGAGCTTTGTGTGACCAGAGAGCTGTAGCTGTGAATGAACAGCAGCAGGCTGGCAAGGCTGGCCTTGCTGCTGCCACACACCCTTTCCTTGTAAACCTCTCTTCATCTGTTCATAACTGGGTGCTAAAACTCAATTTCTACTAAAATACTGTATGCAGATTTCTGGCTAGGCAACGCACCTTACTCCTTTCTGACAGCTACTTAAATGGTCTTCAAGATACCGGAGCATGAGAAGTATTTCCCAGGAATGGCTGGGTAAGAGTCTGTTTCCATTATTTGAATAAAAACTACAGCTGATGGAGAGCAAAATTCTGGGGTAAGTAGGACCCGGGAGAGCGTCTGATGGGGGAAGTAACAGACTGGGAATAGTGCTGCTTCTCTACTGATACTTCCCATCAGTGTATTGTGCTGAGCTTGTGTGCAGGTGGTTGGGCACAAAAGCTGAGAGAAGAGAGCAGGGAGAAGGGGGATGTGGAAGAGAAATGATCTTTTGGTAGCTCATGAGACTTGGAGAGCATGGTTGGTGGACTTAGGTTTGAAAACGTGTTCAAACTCCCTCTGGCGCCATTAATTCTCTTTAGGATAATGAGCGTTCTTCCAGGGAACAGGCTTCGTTATCTGGGATGTGTAATGAGCTTGAATTGATAATACACATTAAAAAGTCTTTCTGGAGGCTCCACTTAACAAAATGGCTGGTATTTATTGCTCTTGTGATGAGTTGTTTATGGAATCAATATGTATGAAAGCAAACTGACAACACACAAAGTTATCTCCTGACACAGTCACGTAGCTAGGAAGCCAACTAATGTTAACTTTTATTCTGCAATGTACTTGCTCTCTGGTGCCTATGCAATCTAACACACACACTATGCAATATCCTTCTTTTTTTAAACCAGTTCATTGCATTGGGCAAGAAAGGCCTGAGTTTAGCCTTAATTTTCTAACAATTCACAGGAAAGTACTTTAAAAACAGTGACAAACTAAAAGAAGGTGAAAAATGCTTAAAGTGAAAGCACAGATCCAGACTGCTCACATAAGTGTCTTCTAGCACCAAAACAGCATCCATGATAGAAGCAGCTACTTGCTGTAATAGTTTCAATTTATGAAAACTGTGTACTAGATAAAATTATATTGTGATGTGTAAAAAGTGTATTTTATAGCTTTGGTGACTTAGTTTACTGTTTTGTATATATGAATTTTATAAATCTATTAAAACTTGACTTGTTATACTGTTCTTCATGGGTTTTATCTTTCAAGAGAGTCTAGCGTGTCAATTTTTTCTTTAGTTTTCTGTGAGAGCTGCTTTTTGAATAAACTACAGTATGGACTGCAGGTAGCTACAGCTACCAGGCAATGAAATCTTCCTCTCTAATCTTTCTGTACCTCCCACCTCTCCGGTCTGGCCTGACTCCTTCTTCCCAAGTGTGTCCAGCAGTTGAAGGCTGGTGAACCGTTAACCTACATAAAGCTTCTAACTCATTGATCCGCAGCGTTTTGGTAGCAGATTTAGGCCCTAGGACCGATGGGAAGTGGAAGGGGAGGCACAGCTGGAGTTTGTGTGTGTATTTTCAGCTCAACAAGAGAAGAGAGAGAGAGGAGAGCTGGGAGCACCTGTTTGAGATTCCTCATCTGCTGACAGCCACGGGCACTGTACTGGCTGCTTTCCAGTGCCAGCCCCTCTCTTGGGCTGACCCACGTGCTGTGGTATCTTGTACAGCAGTGAGAACTGTGGACCTTCGGAGAGTCAGCGCGGGTGTCCCTGTCTGATGGCAGTGCCATCTTGGCATGCACTGATGGCCAGAGCTCCAGTTCTTTGGAATGTCGTTACTGCTCCTTGCTCACAATTGAAAGGTCGTATCTGGCAGATTTTTGTGGCAAGTCTTACTTGTTTCCTGTGTGAACAGTTAATGCCTTACCAGTTACGCTGGCAGGTAAACAACTGGGGACACTTCACAACTGGAGACTTGGCTGTCCTTACTCATCACTGGAAATGATAGGGCCTTGGCTACATCAAGCTTTTGAGTGACTCTTTGTTGCTGGAGGTGCTGAGCACTTCCAGGTAAGGATGTATATTGTCCGTGTTCAACATCTCTGAAAATGAGGGCAGGTGAATTGGAAATTCAATAACAGGAGGTTTCCAGGTATGGTCATGTTCTTTCTAGTCCGGAAAGCTCTTGGCAACATCTTGGCAACAGCAGCAGCTCCCAGTGATCTCTTTGGACAGCTCTGAAAGCAAATTAGCTCTTTTCTGGGTCAGAATACTCTGAATTAGAGCCCTGTGAGATGGCACAGAGAAGTTCCCCAGGTTCTTGCTGGAGCAAGAGCAAGCTCTGTCTGGCCCTCTCTGCCAGGACACACCGCGTTCTAACGGGGACCCTGCCGGGCTGTTGAGATACTTGACCAACAGGCAGGGGAGGGGGTTGTTTGAAGTTGTCCCTTTTGCCTGCTCTGAAGCTGGTTGGGGTTTGGTTGGTTTATATTGATGGAGTTTCTCTGATGTCTGAATTGCTGAATTTCCAAAGCTTTAATCGAAACAAGGACTGCACGGTCACTGGAATGCCACTGGAGCTCAGTCCTTCTGCAGTCAGCGATGGTGAGCAGGTGCTTAAACTGCCCAATCCCACCAATTGGTGGTGTGGGGATTTTTTTATTTTCCCTGGACAGTTGCATTGTACCCCCACCCTTCAATTACAGCAGCTTCTTGTTTTAAGAGGAGGAGTGGAATGTTCTGCCTGTTTGTTCTTGGAAGAAGATATTTAGATATTTATCTTTATGAGCTCGTAAAGCTATTAAAAGACTCTGTTTTCTGTTCTGCACGGGATTATAGGCTTTAGAAGTTGTTTCAAAACAAGCATCCTTGAGCTTGGGGCAGAAGGGTTATGGCTGGTTACTTTGGTGGAGGATGCTCTAGGTAGCCACAGGATGGTGTGGCTGGGGAGATGTTCTGAGCCAGACAAGTATAATGTGAATCTGTGGTGTACCATTGCCTTAGGGCTTGTAACATGAACAATAGCAGCTTCAGGGAGGAGTTACCTGGTTCTGCTGGGGGATCTCCTGAAGGCAGGTCATGTGCAGAGTTCATTTCTGGGTCACCTACCTGTCACAAGGAGGCACCCACAGGTCGCAAGGCAGAGAAACAAAAGTGCTGCCTTCCCAGGGGTCCTGGCCGTCAGCCACCCTCCACACCCCGATGCTGTTCCCAGGGAGCTCTGTGCAGGCTGCTGGTGCTGTTGCCCTTTGGCACTTGCCTCTGTTTCCATTTGGGTACCCAGTTTGTTTCGCTGCCTGTCTTCCTGCAGAAGGAAGAACGGACTGAAGCAACACCCCGGTTCTCCTGCTTGCTCTTGCTGGACCATTTGTAACCAACACTGATCTTGGCTGCTGAGTTGCAAGTAACTTCTGGGTGTGCATTTATGCAGAGTACCCTACTACTTCTTGCTGATGGTTGCTCCACAGCTTGACTTTCTACAATGACTCACAAGTATCTCATCTGTATTTCCATTCCACAACTTACTCGGCAGCTTATTAGAAGCAAGTTATGCTGCTGTTCCCACACCCTTCCAAGGAGAAGTATCTCCCTGGAAACCTGCTGCTTAAAATGCAAGAAATCTTATTTAGGGGCTGTCCTTCACTTTGTTTTAATTCCTGACAGCTGTTTTCTGCTCCTTTACAACTCTGGTACACCCAGAGAAGAGTAGGAATTGCACCTTTGTACTGCAATCCTGGTTATAACCTTGATTTTCTGTGTAACCACGGCCAGTCACTTTATTCCTCTGTGACCCAGCTTGTCTCCTGTCCTTACTCGCAGTTGTAGTGTGGGTGCATAGTACTACTTACAGACCCTGGGAACAAAATAGTGTAATGTACAGCAGCAGTGTGTGATGTGAGGAGTAGCCCCCTCCACGGGAATGCCTTTGCATGAACACCAACCTGCAGTGTAATACTGCGTGGACCTTCTCTCCTCCAGCTGCCTCAGGACTTCAAAATGCTTTCAGCCACTTTCTGCTTTTCGCTGCAAAGTTGCGTCTTGCCTGTGGGCCCCACTGAGCTGCCCGTGTGAGTAGCTGAAGCTCTGATGATGCTCGTGGAGCACTTCTGGTCAAGCTGAGCTGGTACGTGGTGGTTCTGTCAGGAATGGTGTCAGAAATACCTGCTGTTGGTAAGCAGCGGCTCTGGAGCAGAAATTCACACTTTCCCAAGGGAGCTAACAGGAGTCTGTAACCAAGTGGCATGGAGGGAGTTTCCCATCTGTGGCTTCTGCCAGCAGTTCGGTTTGTTTCTGTGCCACCCGGTTGTCTTTGAACTGTGTTAGGATAGAAAGGTGCCTCTT
>NW_010406942.1:517-17048 GCF_000710305.1 Buceros rhinoceros silvestris | reverse complement strand
TCTTTCCCTTAGGCAATACTGTCATCCCGCGTTTATGGCCCTTTTCTGGAAAGTTTCTGAAGTTCAGCCGAATGATTCAGTACAGAATAGAGTAAGAGCAAACAAGGCTGAACAAAAAGTAATCTCTTGCTTAAAACAGTAAATCTGTTAGGGCAACAACTGAGCGAGCATGGGGCAGTACACGGGTTTGTCATTCAAGCAGGATTTGTTTGGAAAATCGCTGCTGCTGGGAAGAATGTCTTGGATGAGACCCCCCTCTCCTCTGAGGCTGCCAGGAGAGGGCGGCTCTGCCGCACCGCCCCTGCGCCCGGTCCAGGCGCGCAGCCTGGAAACATGTTTCCAGGAATTGCCGTCATCAGTCCTGAAGCCAGAACTCCCTTTTTCTCCCTGTATGAATCATGCGGATGTGAAGTCGCTTGTGTTTCCGGAATCCAGTTGAATTTATTACGAGATCATCTCTTCTGCTCACCTGCATGTGTAAATCTCAAGCTTTTCTCAAAAAAGAGATCTCTCCACTGATCCTTTCCCTTCCTGCTCCAAAATTACATTGCTGGGTTGCTGGGTGGTTTGATGCCCTCAAAGTGCACAGGGCAAGTGCTCAGGAAAGCCAAAGCTATTCACTCCTTTAAGGGAAACTCCTCTCTCTTTTTCCAGCTCATCTGCACCCAGTCCTACCTGCTGATTTATTTTTAGACAAGAGAAATCTGCAGTGTGGCCATGTAGCTGTGAGCCCTGGAGAATGTTACCAGTGCTGGGGTCTGAGAGAACTGGGGATGGAGAGAGTCGGCTTTCCCCTGGCCTGCTGTGTTACAGAGCCCCCAAACCCATCAGCCTCTGGAGCTCCGTCTGTGGAGGGCGGGGGAGGAAGGGCATGCCCCGCAGCGGGCAGGCAGCGGCAGCTCCTGTTGACTGGGTGACCTACGGAGCGGAGCAGAGGGAAGGGGCCGGGGTGGTAACTTCTCAAGGCAGAGAGAGAGGAATGCGTGTGTAGTTCCTCTTTTAAGTTAACAATTTATGAGTGTGTACCTTTTTTCAAAGGTTTTCTCTCCTGTGCCAATCTACAGAGGATGTGAGTAGTTACAGCTCATGGCTCCAAGCCTGGCTTTGTTTGAAGTGAAGCAGCCCTGGAGATCCCCTTGACCGTCCGCCAAAACACAGTCATCCCACTAGCACTGTTCTTTGCGGCAGAAGAGCTGCCGGGGACCTCTCTGCTTTCCTCTCTGATTCTGTGCCTGTCCTCCTCCATCTGTCCCCACTACGCAGAGTGTTGAGTCCATCAGCCTTGGTTGTGCTCCTGCCCTCAGCGTGACCTGCAGCGACCAGAACAAAGGGGAACATTTGGTCCAGAGGGAGAGACCCTGTGCTGCAGACTGAAGTGCCAAGCAGAGGAGAGCTCCGTGTACAGGAGAGCTGCCCTGCTTTCACTTGCAGGTTTGTTCAGATGGCCCAAGCTTCTGTGTGAACACATCTAGTGTTTAGCACGGAGCTCTTCCTGGCTGACTTCAAATCAATTGAAATACAGCAAGAAAATGCAAGCGCCTACATAGGACCTGATGTGGGTTTGGAGTGGTGCTGTCGATTAGACCAGCACAGGAAGAACCCTTACAGAAGAACTGATCACAGCAAAAATGTGTTAATAATCTCAGAAAAAGAAACACCTTTTATTCCTGGGGGGCAGTTGCTGTTTCTCTGACAGCAACAACTGGTGGTGAGAAAGGTCAGAAGCAGGGACCAATGTAACCAAAGCGGTAGGAGCAAAGCTGGCCCAACTCAAGGCAGACCCAGCCTAGTTTTCCTCCCACCGCCAGCGATGAGGGGACGATTCCCCTTTGGACAGTTTTCTGGAACTTAGTTTCCTCCGCAAGGAGGAAAATTTATCTCCAAGAACTTTCCTTAGCCCGGTGTTGTCCCTAGCAAAGGGTAGGTTCTTCTTCATAGCAGGCAGTTGTCCTGTAAACATCTCCCACTTAGCCAGGGCGTCCACGGTCTTGTCCACCTGAGCCAGTTCCTCCTCAGAGACATTCCTCTCCAGGGCAGCAATGCACGTCTCCAGCCACAGTTCATAATCTTTAATGACATCTGTGGCCTTGGTGGGCCCGGCGACGTGGGGCTGGCTGTGCGCCTCCGCCAGCGAACACGAGTGCTCGTCCTGTTCCAGCTCCTGGCTGATGGAGAGGGCCTGGCTGCAAGTGTCTGGTGTCAGCGGCTCGGACAAGGTGGTCACAGCCTCGGAGTCGTTCTCGCAGCACATCCCAGAGTCTGAGCTGAACGGAAGGATGTCTTCCGAGGCGGACAGGTCTGCTGACTCTTGCCTGGGCCATGTGGACAATACAGTCTGTGTCCAAGCGTAGAGTTTCTGTGATGGGAGGAAAAAGGGTTTAATTTTAGAGATTGACAGAGAACAGTGATTCCTTTTCCCAGTGTTTGTCAGGTAAACCTTTTCACCTCGGGTCTCTCAGCCTCATGCTACGGTCCTCTCTGCCAGAAGATGGGTTCAGACAACTCACGGTTACCATACGAAGCAGGGGCTTTCTCTCGTCCCATTCTTCTGGAGTCACCATCTGTGGCAGAGCTGCCTCCGGTCAGATGTGGACTCTATCTGCCCTGTCCATGAAGGTGGTGGGAGAAAACAGCACAAAATCCCTCCCTGTGGATATGATCTCCGAGAGAGCCAAACCAGTGCCTCTCTAGAGAAAGTGTGTTGCTATCAAAGCTCCTGAGATAGAGGTGAAGAATCCTGTCTCATTGTGGTGTTAACTCCTGCACTATCATGCATTTTCTTGCTAAGACTAGCTCTTCCCCTCTCAAGCTGAAATGCACAAGTGGAAAGGCTGGGCTCCAGGAAAGAATTAAGGAAAGGAAAATGTCTGAGACAATTTCCTTTCTCGATATTAAATGCTACAGTGGGGCAGGTAACGGGCTGCTTCTGGCACGTTTGTTCCTTATGCTTTGGGGAGTGAACTGCATTCTCCAGTCATCGCTGGGTAACAGGTGATCTCCTGTCTGACTTGTTGGCATGCATTGGGGTTCTCGTGTGTGTTTCTTCAGCTTTTTCACACCCTTGCGGCCTTTTTCTTCACCTTCTCTTTCTGCAGCTCCCAGCTGATACCTTTGTGAAGCCCTGAGGTTGCTTTGGGAAATACAAGGGTGACAGAGGACGAACCCGAGATGCTGGTTGCTGTGCTGGGCTGGTCCGTGCTTGGCTCAGGGTGAGCTGTAGTGGTTGAGCAGCAGGCAGGAGATTTCCGGCCCTGCAGAGCTCCCTTCTCGCACAGCCCCCCCTGCTCCTCCCCCCTTCCCTCCTCTATTGCTCTCTCCTCAGGCAAGTGACAGAAAGGATAAAGAGCTCAAATTGAGTGGGTGAGAGAAATGGTCCCTGTTCCTCATTTCAGTCTGTGCATGAAGCCTCGGGGAAGAATTGCACACAAGAATAAAATGGACTCTTTCAGTGAAGTTAATCCACCCTGCCCCCTCCCTCTGGGGCAAGAAAAAATGTGAAGGGACAACTTTTCTCCTGCCTCATCCCACCTCCAATAGCTGTTCCCTCCCTCTGGGTTTCAAAAACAAAGGAGGCACCAAAAGCTGCAAAAGGAGCCAGACTAGGGCAGGGGACAGCAAAGCTGTTGGAAGGCTACAATCAGGCCATGATTTTATAATGGTTTTAAAATTCCCAAGGAATTGAATCCGGGAAGGAATCACAGCTGCTACGTAGCACAATTCCCAAGAAGAGAAAGAGCTGCTGAGCTGAGGATATTCAAACAGAGTATCTGCATCAAGGCCAAAGGAGGAGACGATTGACTCAAGATTGCTACCAACCCCCAAAATCTTTCCTGCCTCTCCCCCATGTGGTGTTTATTGAGGCAAACGTGGGAAGGGTTGTAGGGCTGCAGCCCCTCTTTATGCTCTCCTGTTTGACTAGACAGGGACAACCTCTTGCCAGTTTTAGCTCACCTGCCGCCAGGAGCATTTGAAGTGGATGCCCACCCCAGGTCAGTCACTAAGAATTAAACTTGTTGTCTGACCCCCTCAAGGAGCTCCAGGTTTGGCACAGGAAGTTTTTCAAGCCCCTCTGCTGTATCAGCACTGTCACCCCCAGCAGCCGTGCAGCCACGCCGCACCTGAGAGCAGATACTGCCACTACCACCACGTGGTGAGGATGGAGCTCAGCCAACCTCGAAGGGCAGCCTGAGCACTGTGTTCTTCTGCAGTGTCACCACTGCAAGCTAACCTCTGCGCCTCGGGCAGCACGGCCTGGGATGCTGCAGGAGCAGCAGGTGGGAACGCTGGTTGTGGCAGGGAAACACCATGAGAAAGGGTTGGATTGCAGTTTTCCGGATGACTCACGGTGCTGAAGAAACGGAGTGTTCCTGAGTGAGTCTCAGATAAATAGATCAAGAGGTTCTTCCTCCTGCATAAGGACTGGTTTCCTGTCCCACGTGTTGTTCTGCCCATAACCGTGTCTCAGTTGCAGACTCGAGCAGCACTACCTGCTCCTGGCGCGGAGCGGCTGTGTCTGGTGTTTCCTGTATTTATTACGAGGGTCTGGGGCTGTTCAGGGGCAGGTGTGACCCAGGCTTGTTTTCCAAAGGGAAATGTGACTTCAGACTTGTACTTGGCCAGCCGTGACCTCTCCAAACATGCTTAGCAAGTAACTTTGCTGTCTGGTCTTGTCTCCAAATGCTTCGTGCTCTCTACCATCAGTTCCTTAACTGTTTAGTTAATCTTCAGCATTTCTTAGCTCCTCTCAGTGCTATAGCAGAGCCTCTTACAGCGACTATCATGTTATCACAGATTATCTTATACCAGCTCATGCTATATCTAGCTGAGCTTTTCCTTCTCAGGCAAGCAGATGTGCCATCTGGCAAGGGCGTCGTCCCTTCAGGTTTGTGTTCGCTGTTGCCAGGGAAGGCCGAGCCAGTTACAGTGTTTACTGCAGGTGTAAAGGCAAAAATCTTTCTAGAAAAGCAGACTGCAGGTGGCCGTTCTCTTCTAGAAAGCAACAGCTGGATGCTGGCAGGCTGGGTGTCTAAATAACCCAGATTTATTCTTCTGGTGGTCTGGGCAAGTGAGGCACCTCTCGGAAGAAGGGACCAAACAGTCACGGAGTCAGAGACAGGTCTAACACTGCCGCAGATGCACACATGAGCAGCATAAACCACACAAATGGGTTTGGTGTTTGTTTTCCCCACATCCTTTGCTGTGCTTCTGTGTGTGTGATTCCAAGCTGAATGAAACTAGAGGCATCCCTGTGCTCATTCCGTGTGTATCTTGTTACAAATAGAACTCACAGACTTTAAAACAGCAGCTGGGAAAATCCTGTCTCTGAACGTGATGTGTGTCAGACAAGAATTATAAGCAGGGAGAAGGCAGGGTGCTGCATCAGAATGATGACATTATTTCTATCCTACCAGCCGTTTGGCTACTGAATCCTGCTTTTTAGACAGCAGAAGTAGAAAGCGCTTTCTAGAGCTGAAGGGCATCTGAGCACTCTTCCTGATGTTTGCAGTTTCGTGGGTGGGAGAGAAGAGACACAAGAGTCTGGGACCCTCCGCTTATTTGGGGGTAATACTTTGGGCACCTTTCTCCTACCTCTAAGTAGAGGAGCTGCAGCAGAGTGTGCACTTAGCGTTTTCTCCCTGTTACCAGCAGCCCAGAGAGGCAGAAAACCACGGAAAGGGCCCAGACGTGGGAATCACTGCGCTCACTCCTGCTCTGGCTTGAAATGCTCCTACCCTCCCCACCTCAATTTTGGAAGTAGCAAAATGTGGTCAGACTGTTGCACTGTCCCGTGTTGTGAACAGCCCAAAGCCCTAGAACGTGTGTAAAGTGCTGTGTTAGACACAGACCGTGTGTTCAGCACCCGCCTTGTTTAGGTGGAGGCTTTCCAGTGCACCTAACACGCTGCTGCAGCTCCTTTAATGCTGTGGTGTGAGGTGAGCAGCTCTGCTCCCTGCTCTGTCCCCTTGCTCCAGGAAGGGCTGGTGGTTCTGTCTCTCACCCTGTAGCGCTCGACGAGTTTGAAGCCCACGACATGCTGCAGCTTCCGCAGGCAGATGGGACACGGCTCCAGCGGCCGCAGCAGGGCTTCGTCCAGGCTCAGCGCGCCCTGCATGATGCACTGGAGCCAGCGGCAGGTCCCCAGCCCCATCAGGTGGCAGATCTCGTGACAGGTCACCTTTGAGGAAAGCAAAAATCTCAGCAGTGCATGGTCATTACTGCTTCCGCTGTCCCGTCCCCTCCTCTGCTGTTCCACCTTCCCTGCTTCCGCTGTCCCCTCCTCTGCTGTTCCACCTTCCCTGCTTCCGCTGTCCCCTCCTCTGCTGTTCCACCTTCCCTGCTTCCGCTGTCCCCTCCTCTGCTGTTCCACCTTCCCTGCTTCCGCTGTCCCCTCCTCTGCTGTTCCACCTTCCCTGCTCCCCAACAGTCTAAACGACTCATTGTTCAGCCCTGGCAGTCCTCCAGCCTAGGCTTTTCCAGGGGAAAAGGTGAGCATGGTTCCCTTCTTCCCAGGAACCCCAACATCTGTGTGTGTTTGGTGGAGGAAGGAGGAGTGGTGTGTTTTTTAGCTGTAGGAAGACCCTGTAGAGAGCATATTCAGAGCTCCAGGGCAGTGCTGCTGTCCCTCTCTACCCCAAGAACAGCACGGTGGTTTTTATAAGGGATAAAAACCAGTCCCACAGGGTTTGAAAAGAGCAGCACAGCCCATGAAGGAAATCTGTAAAAAGCTATCGGCAATAATAGATATGGGTCCTTCCAAAGCCGAAGCTCTTCATGTTTGTGCCAGAGCAAAAGCTAAGCTGCAGTCAGCTGGCCAGGCGTGACTGCCTTGGGAACTGGCAACGGGGAAAGGCTGAGGGGGGAGGCTTCCCCTCCTCCTCCCCCCACTGCTACCTGACATCATTTGAAATGACTACAGGAAGAGACCTCAGACTAGAAAATCCTGAGCAAATACCAGGGAGGCAGTGAGAAAAGGCATCAAAGGTGTTAGCGCGGCCGCTCCACGTGGGCTGGTTTGGGGAGAAACACCAGAAGCAGAGCAGGCAGGAGGGCAGAGGGGAGATGCTGAGATGAGGGTGGGCAGCACTGGTGAAGGGGATGTGTCAAAGATGAATGCGGCTTAAGAGCATCTGCATATAAATACAGGTGCAAGCTTCTCTGAGGTGTTTTTCTCATCCATCCATGTAAGCAGTTCTGGCAGGTGGTCTTCTCCCCTTACAGATACCAGTGTCTGGGGAAGACACAGTCACCCCTCCCAGCCGCTAGCTATTCTGATTACCCTCTGAATGCTTTATCAGCTAACCGGGCCACCTGCCCGAGTATCACCGGGACAAGCAAAACACTGAGATCACCCGAGCGTGAGCCTGGGAGCTGGGCAGGGTTTTGCCTCAGTGCTGCTCCACAACATAAGGCAAGTCCTGTAGCCTCACCGTACAGCTGATACCACAGTTGGCCCAAGTGGCAAAGAGAGTGAGAGGAGCCTGCGCAGTGCTCTAAAACACAGCTCTCCAGGACTGCATCGAGCGTGTGGACATAGCTGCGATTGCCAGCATCTTCTGGGAGCGGAGCCTCAGGAGACATGGGTTATGCCCAGGCCTGAAATATTTCACCCTACATGGCAAGAGATATGGGATGCAGGAGACTGCGGGTCCTACCTTACAGCACTGGACCATCTCTTGGGCACTGAACGGCAACGTTCGGTCTCTGCTTTCCTTGCTGACCTCACATAACTCTTTCTTCTGCGTGAGTGGATTCAAGCTGCTACAACCAGCCTGGGGGGAAACCCCGGAAAATCTAGCAAAGCTGCAGACTCCCACTTCTGTAAAGAGAGGCATGTACAAGTTAGGCATTGGCTCTCTTACAACTGTCTCTTAGGCAGCATGAAAAAGCTGTGCTGGGAGATCATGGGAAACAAATCCCACCTTGTCCTGGCAGGAATTTGCTGAATGTGAAGCTCCAGGTCTCACATGGGTAAAGATCCAGCAGAGTGAGTCCAAGGACACACAGGGCATCCATGGGTTTGTTGTTCTTCAAGAAATTTAGGATCCCATCTGGAAAAATACAGGAGAGAAGTTCATTAAAAGTAAGCATCCCTGGAAGGCATGCAAGAGGCAGAATTTCTGCTCCTCATGGGGAGGAGGATGTAATCCAAGCCACAGATAGGCAGAGCTGCTGGATTCAGCATGTCGGATGGAGAAGCACGGCTGTGTGGCCCACTCAAATCAGTGTACGAGCAGACCTGGCTTGGGAAGTGCTACTGAGCACAGAATTAAAACAGAGAGTGCTAAGGGCAGAGATGTAGGTGAGTTCAGTATTATCCCATGGAAATAAGCACCTGGAAGTAGGAGAACTTCCCTACAAGCATTTCAGACCTGAGCTGGCTGCAACACTGGGTTTGTGCTGAGCACGTGCTGCCTGCGGTACCTGCAAACAGCTTGTTCCAGATGGATGTTTGTGCAGTGCGAGTTTGGCAGCTGACAAACCCATTTCCCTGGGGAGCTGCGTGACACTTGAACCCGAGTTTCCTAACATGAAAGGCCAGTGACATCCCCACCTGCACCGCCCAGGCCACTGATTTACTTTGGCTCTGGACAAGAGATGGGAGAACTCGGACTGCACCACATCAACAGTGCCTTCCCGCGGAGCTGATCCGATCACTTCGCAGAGCCGGACCTAAACATAATAGCACTGAAAAAATACAAAGAGCAGAGGAAAATATGATGAACGTCACTTTGGTTTTTATTCCTGTTTCCAGCCCCAAAGTTCTGGGTTTTCCATGGGAACAGGATTTCTCCCTTTTCACTCCCTTCCTCATCCCCTCCCTGCTCAGGCAATGAAGGGCTATTTCAGGCATTTCCTCAGGGAGGGCTCGTGCCCACCTGCCAAGCTGGTGTCTCTGCGGGCTCCCCACTCCCAGGTCCTTACCTGCATGAAGCTGCACCCTGTCCGAGTCCTGGCTGTGGCGATAGCAGCAGTGGATGGACGAGATGGGGATGGAGGGAAGGCACTTCACACGGAGACCCAGGAAGAAAGACTCAACGCAGCTCTGGAGGGAATCCAGCAGCGAGAGCCCGGCTGGCCCTTCTATTAAGTCTAAGAAGAGAAGCTCTATTATCAGTTCCTTAAACTGAACAACAGGGTCTGAAGGGGTTTTGGCCACAGCAACTGGGGAGGAGGAAGGCTGGTTCATTCTGAAGTTAATTCTTACTCTGGGATGTGGTGGATGTCTCTAAATGGTTGAACAGATATGGAGGAGAAGAGGAGGCTCTTTCTGAGAGGTGGCTGGAGGCATTAGTACACTCTCTCAGAAGCAGAGCAGATGTGCCAGGAAGGCTGTCTCGTATTTAAGTTGTACAGAAAGATTAATGTGGGAATGGGTGGCTGGTTTTAATGAACCACCAGGGATGGAGCTCCAGAAATGCTGTTTCATCCAGAATTGCTTTACAAATAGCTGTGTGTGTGTGTGTGCGTGTGTGTACATACACATATATTCATAGCACATCCCTCCCAGGGGCACACATACCATTTACAGGGAGGGTCACTGATGGGGTCATCATGGCTTGTGACTCTGGACATGGTCATGTCAGAGCCTTTGGTATGACGCTTATCTTTGCCATGGCAATTGCATCTTGCAGGTTAGTCCTTAGGAGAGGATGTTAGTAGTGTTCAGCACCACCCACCGCCCTCCCATACCTTTGCAGGTGACTCAGTGAAGAGGCCCACATTACCTATAGGTTGCAGGTAAATGTGCTTTCGATAGAAGTTCTGCTTCCTCCTCAGCATGGCATGATAGAACGTCTCAAAGTCCTCAGGAGCATCGGGGTGGCTGAGGAGCCAGTCGAAAGCCGTCCGGATGAGCAGTGTGCAGAAGAGCGTTCTCTGTGGGTTGTAGGCTTCAGAGAGGAACAGCTTCTCTGCCCTGGAGAAAGCTTTGGCATAGAGCTCCTGCAGGGCTGGGTTGGTGGAGATCAGCGCATCCTTCAGAGCCCGGGGCCCGAAGCTGAATTCCTGAGCGTGTTTGCACTGCAGCATCGCGGAGAGACCCACCGGCTGTGGCACTGCCTGCAGGAGGGGATACAACCATCAGCAGGGGGCCTTGCGAGGGACCTGGAAACTGTCTCATACTTTGCTCTCAAAGCAGTTTTCACTGAGATCCCAGCTGTAAGGTTTGATTGGGAGCTTCTAAATGTGCTGGCCGGGGGCCCTGCGCATTTACATGACAATTACAGGGTGCTCTACAACTCTGTAAGTCGCTGGTTTATGGACAACGTACCAGTAGATGGTGCTCAAGAACGCATGGCCTCATTATGGCTACCAAGTGTCTGGATTAAATCAGATAGTTAGGGTTTTTTGGTTGTTTTGGTTTTTTTTTTTTTGGTGCTCTGTAAGTCCCAATAACCCAGGAGGTGCCTCTGTATTCTGTGCAACTGGCTGCACTGGCCCTCATGTGATGTTGAAAGGTGGTGCTCGTTTTTGCATGGACTAATCCACACTCCTTGGGGCTCTCAAAGGCATAGGTCCATGGCAGGAAAGACGAGGTAGATGTTGGTCTTTATTTATCACTCTATTATCAGAAGCCTTACCTTCAGATTTACCTGACACTAGGGAAAGCAGCTCTTCACTGTTGACAATTCCATCTAACAGCTTTTAATCCTCACTCTCGGGTGTTGATCTGGGGCATCTGCTGGCTCACCGTGCTCTTGTCAGGCTGGGAAGCTTTGCCCAGCTGGATCTGGTGGGACTTGGTGGGCGAGACTCATGTTTGCTGGTGCTGCCTCTCTAGCAAGATATGTACAAGCCCATTGCCATGGTGACCCTTTGTGAATAACTTCATGTCACACCGTGTTAGCATGAAGAATACTGGTGATGATGTGAAGCGGTAAATACAGAGCAAATGAAAGCCTGCAGCAGAAAGAAATTAACTCAAAGTGTCCTGGAAATATCCTCTCCAGGATCCCTTCCAAGGCCAGCGTCACCCAAAGCTACAGACGTCATGCACCTATTTCCCATCGCGGTTAGGGAGATTTCAGTAGACATCTTGGGGAAAAGGAAGAAAAAGGAAAGAAAGTACAACTCTTCAGTTAACCAATGTTGGGATTTTTCCAAAGACACTCGGGTTTTTTTGTAAGGAGTTCACACCAAGTAGAACTGGAGTATTTTGGAGCAGTCCTTTCGGCAAAGCTGCCTACCACAGGTGTGAGCTCCACCTGTACAGAGCAGAATGGAAAAGATACGGGTATATGTGCACAAAAACAAAGGGTTTCTAGGAATAAGTAGTATCTTCTATTAGGCGAGTTAATACCAACTTAAAATAAACCAGAGCAGCTTTTTGGGTGCAAAAGCAAATGTATCAGCTGCTGATTGTCACCATTATAACAGCACCATCCCATCACAGAAAAAAAGAGGTGAACTATTTTTGGAAGGGACTGGTAAGTCTATAATTTAAGTAGGTCTGCAGCCTAGCTCTGCCAGTGATGAGCAGTGGCCCTTGAGGACTGCAATAGAACAAGAAAATTCAATATTTAAAAAATGGTTCCAACAGGAGCCAAAGTCTTTCCTCGTTTATGCCGAGAAGGCGCTGGTAGTTTGCACCATAAGAGAAAGGTGGCAGCCCATTAAAATTAACATTGAATTTCTTTACATCTCACCCTTGGGAAGATACATGTGTGTATAAGCAGTCCTCAAGGAATACTTGTGCGGTGTGATCTCTTTTGCCCTAAGGGTATTCAGCCCAGGAGAGGGAGCGAGTAAGAGGTTTTATTTCTGCAGCTTTTGTGTTTCACTAGCATTAAGTTTGACAGCAGATGGCAAGGTGAGATTTGAAGTGGTACAAGAGCCCTAATCCAATGAAAGTTTAGAAATAAATCTATGATGCTTTCTCAGCCACCTCTTATTGCCCAAAAAACATCCACAGTGCTTCTACTGATTTTCACAGGTGGCAACACGAGTCTGTGTGAGGTTTGTCACTTTGTTCTGTGCTTTGTCACCCAAATTTCTACACTTCTGATTTGCTTCCAGGATTGGGAGGACTAAGTCTGGCCCCACCAGGTCATCAGGAATTTTGCTTTGGGCTAGGGTGAAGATTTGCCTTTTCCTAAGAGCAATATTCCGCTTGTTCTGCAGAAACTTTAAATATAAGCATCGTTTTTCCAGTCATACGCAGAACTTGCACGCGGAAGCTATTAGCAATATTAAAATAACGGAGGATGTGATCCTGTGAGCTACTGAGCACCTGTTGCTCCCAGGGAAATAAAGAAGAGACTTTGCACTTGGTACAGGTTGAGGGTGATCTTGTCAAAGAAGGTTTCTGAGAAGCACGAGCCACTTTGACCAGCGCTTCCTGGCAATAAGTGGGGTGTGGGTCTGGGGGAGGGGAAGCTGGTTAGAAAATGAATGGATTTTTCTTTTCTAAATGGGATGTATGGGACAGCAGATACAATGAGCGCACAGTCTTCTAGCGCGTGTTCCCCCGGGCTCCCTCATGGAATATAGTGTGTGCGCAAAGCTATGGGATATACATTGTTTCGCAAGGCTTCCTAAAAGGGGACATTCACCCGGCTCCAGACATTCCCAGCTATGACCAGGGGTGTTCTGTGAATGTCCACCATCCCCAAGGATGTCCGTGCTTATGTTTTAGTGGTTTGAAAGCTCAAGCACAGGGATTCACTTGCAACGTGCAGTCCGGAGTGACGCGTGCCTCCTTCTCCCAAGACGCTGGTTTTGCTTCCAAGGGAGTATCAGCACTCGTCACACCCTCCAAATCCAACACAATCACTTCTCTTTAATACATTTTCTAAAATACTCCCCTGGAGAAAATTAATGCTTCAGAAAATTTTTATGGTCAACTTTAGCAGTTTAGAAAAGGAGCTGTTTTATAACATCAGCTATCGCAGATGCTACTTGTACTTGATCTAATCTATGGATATAGTGTTTCGTTAACTGAAGTAGCACAAAAGGGCTTTCTAGTTTTTAGCCCTTGTGCCGAGGGTGCCCTGTATTACTTAATGCAGGGCTTCAAGAGGAAACGGTCCTTTAGCATAGATATTTTTTCCTCCCCCTCAGTTTTTAAGATGCTGAGGTGGTGATGAAGAAGTGGAGGCACCGATGCTTCCTTCTGCCCTTCAGGTGTGTAGGAAGGAGACATCATGTCTTTAAAGAAACAAAAGCAGATAATTTGACCCCTTGTTTAATGACAAGCCATAGGACTTGACTAGCAAGTCCTGAGGAGGAGGAACTAACTCTTTTTATTTAAAAAGCTGGTAACTGGTAGTTGCACTGGAGGAAATGCTTTAAGCAAAATCGTAATTTAAAGACCTGCTGCAAGTGGAGACGCTGCCCATGCCCACTGATGTGCCATGTTTGGCTTTAACCATTAGCAAAAAGGCTCCTCTTCCCAATCTGCATTTTGGCATTCCATCTTGCAGCCATTTGCTAATGTAATTTTTTCCAAAACAAGGAGCACCTGCATGGCATCGTATGAATGAGCAATGCCCGTCCGTGCAGTAGGAAACTGGAGCCCGTGCCCTCCTGGCACCCACAGGGCCCCTGAGAGCAGGGAGGGAGCTGCCCTGTGCTGGGAATCCTCTGGGTTACAGGGACCTCCCTCTCTTTTCTGTTATTCAGATCCTTCATATTATTCATCATCACATCCAAGCAGTGAGGTGGGGGGACAAATAACGCAAATGTTTTGGCTCTTGGCTCCTTGTCCACTGTTGGGGACAGCCTCTTCCAATGATTGCACTGTGGGAGGAACCCGGCTGTGGCCTTTCTGCCTGCGGGGCATGACGTGGCTCCAAGGACAACCTGGACCATACGCCTGGCTTTTGATAACATATAGGGCTTTCACATCAGATTGGGCATATTACACAAATCTTTTTACTATGGAACTCGACGGGTTTTTCAGTGTTTTCACTAGAAATGCCTCCCACATCCAGCCTCAGCACATGACAGTTGAGCAGTCGGTATATTCCCATTCCTACAGTAACCTGTAATGCGCTTTATATGTAATTCTGGTGTCTCATAAATTATTCTCTTTGCAAATCAGGCACCTATAAATTATTCTCTGTAATTGAAAATAACCTATGAATTATTCTTTTTGTAATTCACACTTATGTCACTTATTCTCTGTTTTATATTGACATTGACATTGCTTTCTTGGATAGATATGCCTGGGGCTGACAGTAACAGTGTAATTCTCAAAGGCCAAGGAAATATCATACAGTGCAAGTTCACATGGGATGTTCTGACAAGACAGAAATGGCCTTGTGTGCAGAAAATCTACATTGCACAGGTCCAGAAAAGGGCACTCTCTACATAATGGATTTACTTGGTATTTTGTGGGATTTGGCCCTAATGTTGTCCAGACTGTATTGTTATATACATTTTTTAAGCTTTTTTTTTAAAAGCTGATCACTCTAAAGTTGTGTATTTTATAAGTCAACTTGTTAGTGATTTTAGCTCTGCCTTATTTACACTGCAGGCTGCAGATGCACAGAAGAAGGTTCGTTCTGTTTCCTTCCCCTCTCAGCTCTTGTGAAGTATTTAGAGGCAAACTCACTTAACTGGGCTCTTTGGATGTCAGAGGGGCATTAACAGAGTCTCTTAAAACTGATTGATTGCCTGAGTTAGGTGCTGTACTGTAAACAAGCCGTGATAGCGCAGAAAATTCATAGCCAGTCGACAGAAATGAAAAGCCCAGAGCAAACATAACAAGCATTAACTAATTATCAACACATGCCCTGCTTCCTTAATCGCTCTTTTCCTGAGATTTGCAGTTGGTGTCTGCTACTGCTCCTCTAGGGTCAGCCTCTCCTCCCCAGCACCATGGAGATGACAGCCTGAAAGCAATTTTCACAATTTATTTGTTGACATTTACAGAAAGAAATTTTTCTTGACTGCGAAGTTCAGCCGTCAATGGGTAAAAAAGTCCAGCGTGATGGGACAGAGGGAGGACACCGAGGTGGGAAAGCATTTAACCCTAGTCCAAACAAAATCCTCACTAGCCCAGCTCCTTCCTCAAGGACCCCAGGACAGCCCCTTGCCCAGCCGGGCTCTGCCTGCTGCCTACGCTCAGCTGCTGGGGTCAGTCCAGATCTGTTTGTCCAGGTTCAGACCCGAAATGGAGCAACTCCCAGGGGCTGCGGGGGGATTTCAAGAGATTTGGCCCCGCAGAATCAATCTCCTCTCCTCATGGAGAAAATACACTCCAGACCTATCACCCCCAAACTTGTACCCACAAGGAGCTGCAGCATCTTCCATTAAATGGCCACAAAACACTGAGTCAGCTCTGTGTGTGTTCGAGCCCGTAATGTCATATAAAACCTACCGGCCTCATGTACTGCCGGATCCCAATAATGTTTATGTGTAACGTCTCTGGAATATGTTTGTGACTCGGAAACAGATGCTTTGTGTGGTATGTCTCAAGAAGAGTCATTCTGGTGCTGTGGAAACCTCCAGGGACTCGCGCACATGTTTACTGGGAGGAGAATCTGCCTGTCACATTGGAACTGTGATTGATATGTTATGGCCGCAAGGCTCTGTCCTGGAAGTTTGACCTCACATGAATCTTCCTTATTAATTTCCTTGGACTGCTGAACTAGTCAGATGGACAACTCACATGCAGAAGGGTTTGCAGGAATGAAGACTGGATTTGTGAAGGTTGTTAAATACCTAGGATGGAGACCCATGGAAGCATCTGCCCTTATTTATGTATGCTTATTTAAGTGTTCTTAAGTATTTAAGAATACCTACCTATCCACTTTCCCCTTGATTTTGTTTTACGTTGAAGCCTGCTCTCTTCAATACACTTTTCATCATTTGAATATGTATTAAGGACATACATTATCCCTAGTTTCAGTAGTCTGTTCTAACAATTTTATTTATTCCATGCACATACATAACGCTACCTTTTTTTAGTGCCCTCTATTTGCGGCTCTCTAAGTGCCATTCATGAACTTCTCCATGTTACCTTCCAGAAAGTAAGCTGATGGTATTTGTCTTTCCCCCTACTCCCCCTCACCACCCATTTTTTCATCGGTGCTTTCTCCATTCATTTTAGTCTGGTTAAACTCTCTGTGATGCTTCTCCTGTGATGAAGGGCTGAATGGATTCTTCTTCCCTTGCTCTTACATGGAACAAACCTTCACAATCTACCTCTTACGTTCCTGTGCATTCGCTAACCAAAGACCCAAAAGCATGGAGCAACACCCATCAGCGCTACACTATAAGCCTGGCACTGCAGATGCACGGTTCCAGGCAGTTTGCTCTTCATCACACTTGTCTAGACAGACTAAATGGTTTCTATGAGAAAGCCCCAGTCAGCCAGGAAAGAGGCTGCGTTCTCCATACAGATGGATGCCCAAACAGGTATGGCTATGGGTAGATATTCCCTCCAGCACAGGCGTTACAGAAGTGGTTCATCATGCAGAATAAATGCACTGTAATGCTGAGCATCGTCCCAGGAAATCAAGTGCTTTTTAAGTGGTGGCGCCAGGTAGGGGATGTTTATGAGCATTTTACAGCCAAGGGCGGGGGG
>NW_010406942.1:0-441 GCF_000710305.1 Buceros rhinoceros silvestris | reverse complement strand
GGCAGTTGCGTGACGGGGTGGGGGGGGGGGGGGGGGGGCGCGCTCCAAGGTAGTACCACGGCAGAGGAGTCACAAAGCTAGCGTGGCTTGCAAGGGGACAACAACAGACCCCCCTAGATCCAAGATTTCTGAGGGGCCAGTTGCACCCTGAGCACCAGACAGCTCTGCCAGCCCGGAGCTCTGCATGTTCTGGAAAGGCTGCCGAAGCTCCTGGGACACCTGAGCCCCCCCTGCCTGCTGATTTGGAAAAGGGACAGTTGACGTTGACCCCCGGGGGGGCAGGGATCGCACGGTGGGTGACTGGGAAGGACCAAGTTCCCCCGCTCCCTGGGACGATACAGCAAGCACGGCCGGCGGCATCGCTGGGCGGGATGCACCGAGCTCAGTCCCCGGCACCCCAAGCCCCCGGGAGGGAGCACCAAGGAAGGCCTCGAAAATCCA
>NW_010406941.1:21640-30386 GCF_000710305.1 Buceros rhinoceros silvestris | reverse complement strand
GGGTCAATCCATCAGGGCAAGACAGTTTACACACCACCAGCACCGAGAATCGGCAGAAATGGAGAAGGTTCTACCCTTTCTTCACAGAAGGAGTCTTTTACTGCTTCAGGGAAATAGCAGGTCACGGACATGGCTTTCTCTCCTCGATAAAGGTTTCCAGTCCCGGGGCGTGAGATTCAAGAGTCCCGCACAGCATATCTGAGAAAGCCGCAGCACGGAAAAGATAGAGAGGACAGTAGATAGAGCAGAGGGGAAAACAAGATGTTGTCGAATCTCTCAACACACCCCCTTTTATAAGTTCATTCAAAGAGCCGTGTCCTTCTTCCCGGAAGCTTGGTAAAACCACAGCTCTCTGGGAAGAAGAAAGCCAGACAATGGAAGAGCATCCGGTTCCACCATGTTGGACCCAGGACAACGTTTCAGCTAAAAAAACTTGTTTGCAATGGCCTTCAATGGTTCTTTGATGAAGTTATTGGTGTCAAAGGGATATTTCCATGTTAGTAAGATCGGATATCTGAATGGGTCTTCTCCTTAATTTTTGTGGAGGCCAAATCAAGTAAATAAAACAGAAAAGAAATGCGTAAACAAATGGAGGGAGGAAACATAAAACTGAAAAAAATAAAAGCTTTAAGGTTCTTCTAACCCAGGGTTCCCTTGCCAGAAATTACATTGAACACTAATTACATTACTGATTCAAAATAATGAGATGTTTTCTAAATAACCACTAACAAATTTATGATAATTAATTATTGAGATGTTGATAATAATAAGCTTTCTTGCCACCCTCATTATATCTGGGGTCCCTGGAATCCAAGGAGAAAAAAAAAGTTCATGAAAAGAAATTCAAAGTAAGATTTCCTCTAATCTAGCTTTAACTTCCAAATTAGATATTTAAATTCTTCAATGTAATGCAATATTTTTCATACATAGGTAGGTGATATTTCCCTGAAAAGCAAAAGCCTTTGTAAGTAATATACTCATTATTGCAACAGTGAGACAACAAAAGTCCAATAGCTGCTTACTAGAGCAAAATAATGAGATTTAAGTGTCGCATCAAGGTTATTTAGGTATTGTTGATGAATAATAACACACGTTTCTTTTCATAAATATGACATTTTCAGCAGCTTTTTAAGAGTCTATATATACTTTCTCAAGGCACTATGCATCTAAAAGCAAAACAGACCATTCTTTTTGCTTTATACAAAGTGGTTTTCGAACAGGAAAGGACAAATTTAACCTTACTGGATCGACTTCAAGGTAGACAAATTTTCACTCTTAGGAGTGACACAGTAAGTGTCTCAGTGAAATCTAAATGGCTTTCTCCATGCTAGTATAGGCTAGCCTGGATTATAAAAACAAACATATTAGATATAAACTCGAAACTTTTTTAAAGTTTTAGGTATACTTTCACCATGTGCAATTTCCACAGGAAGTCATGAACCAGAAGGAAGAAAAGTTGATTTTTATATCATGTTAACTATGTTTTTGAAGACAAAAGTTAGGGACAGAAGAATAATGCAATAATTAAAAAAAATATAGCCTTTTAGAACACTACAAAACAAACAGCATTTTTTCCTTCTGTCAGCAGCTTATTAAACATGTAAAGAAAGACATAATAAAATTCAGTGACCTGAGAAAATGTTTTAGGTTGAATTAGTTTTGATATTTTCTGTTAAAATTGAAAGGACTATAAGATGTCAAACTATTGGGAGAGGTATCTTGGCAGCAGATTCTCTGTGTAAACAAGCTCTTGAAGCCCACAGATCAATCCTCTTTTGCAGCAAAAGTCTGGGTAATATTTCTATGCTAGACATTTGGGGTTTGATCTTACTGAGAATACATATATTTTTGATTTTTGTGAATTTTGTATATTTGAATAGTGCTAGGCCAATTTAAACATGGAAATAAGTATTTATTAATGCCCTGGTTTTGAAAAGCCATGGCTGATGGCTAATAACAGTGGTTCTGGTAACCATATTTGATATCTTCAAGAAAGCCAGTTTTTCAGTACTTCAAGTGATTTTTGATATCTGAATATCTAGAAGCTGCAGTACTCGGCACTATTAACATCTTTTCATAATGTAAGTCTAGATAGAGATAGTCAGCACATGATGCTGAAGTGATATAAAACAGGGAACCAAAGCTTGTTTGGGTCTTTTACTACAAATATTAGAAGTGAAATTATATGTTTGTTTAACCTATTCATTCTAAACATTGAGTTATCTTCCTTTAGGCATTCTAATGAATTCAGGTTTTTGATGTCAATACTCATGGTCTGTGCTGTCTGCTGGTATTTCCGTTGAAGAAGGTTGTCTTCACTGCACCTGAATTTAGATTATTGAGCACCAATATCTTCCAATATGCATTATGAACCAAAGAGTTATTTTTACATTCACTTAAGATGGATTGACCATGCATGGAAACATAATTCGCAAATTTGTTCTGCAAAACTTCATTCTTCCAAGTAGTTCTGCTGAAGAGACATCTTCCGTAAGCCTCATTTCATTTTCTCTGGGCTGTCAGATGTAGTGATTTAATTTGTTTCATGTTAACATCCATTCTGCTTTCTAAGTTACTTAAACTACCAGGTTTTTGAATTTGCATTGCTATCCCGTACTCTCTCCAAATGCAAGCTGAATTCAACCATAGGAGAACTCTCAATCTTTGTAAAACCACCAGTACTAACTACATGTCTGCTTCATGATGGACAAACTGTAAACAAGAACAGCTGTCAGAAGCGAGCGAAATTCCATGTACATTTGTGTTTCTTTTATTACATTAATGCAAAGTATATAAGGAGTTTCAGTACAGTCCATATCTGTTGATTTTGTGAACATTTGTCTACCTTGAGTTCAGGTTTATTTGTCTTTCACATAAACTTCAGGATACCTAGGGAGAAAAGAAACATAGAATATATAGAAATTGAATTTATTAAGTGATCCTCAAGAGATATTTAACATCAGCATAATGCTATCATACAATATGTCACCTTTATCAGGCTGAAGGAATTTAAGAAAAGTACCAGATGGCTGGTTCAAAGCATTTCTGAATGATATAATAATTAGAGAAAAGAAGCAAACAATTGCAATGAATAATTTATCTGACCTTTTTTTTGACTTCTGAAATATCCACCAGATCGCAATTTTGCAGAGTTAAGATAATGTTTACCTCAAGTAAAATGTGATCTTCCCTGGCTGTTTGAAAACATAAGAATCACATTTTGATATGAAAGAAAATGAAAGAATCACAAGGGAAAAAAAGGAATAGGATAAATAAGATTCTAATATCTCAGGGAAGTAATTTAAACTACACAGTAATTTTTGTTAATAATTTCTTTCTTTTTTTTTTATAATTAACATATAGAAATTTTGTAATGGTATTTACCACACAAGTTTCATAGCAAAGTAGTTTCGACCACTTCTGTTGGGATTCAGCCTCTGAGAAACCTTTGTCTCCGACAGTCATGCTCTCTATACATAGAAGGAAAGTTAGGAATTCAAAGGGAGATTCACAACTGTCACCTGGAGGAGTCACGATGCTTAGAGCTGTCATGCAAAAATTTATCTAAAATGAATCAGGAGACACAAATTGCTAGCCAACAGATATTCCTAAGGCAATCTTTTCATGGATTTGTTGTAAAGAATGTAGGTAGGTTATGGTATGTATCAATACCATCTCTACACCATCTATTCTTTTTAAATATACTTGTCTCAAGCGGTATTTTTCTATGGTTTTTTTTATGATACTCAGCATATGAAGGTACAGGAAATCCAAGTTCAGGGGCCACTGAGACATGGTAAGACAGCCAAACCCATACATGGTAGGGAGTGATGGCCAAGTGGCTGTCACTTAGCAGCTCTGTTGTCCAGAAGCTAGGTCTTCATGAGAAAGAAATTAAAACTTTATTGAATCAGAATGAAGAAATTCAGAAGTGTGGGGGTTTTGGCCATCCGTTTGGAGAGGGAGAGATTTAGAGAGACAAATGCATTGGCTTGCTTTATCTGAAATAATCCGTAAACCCAGGAAGAGAAGCTCAGAGTTCCTCCTTTGTCAGTGAACGTCCTAGTTACCAGACTGCTCTACAAAGGATATTGTCCCCATTTTTTCCCTGAAGTTTTGAAATTTTTCTCACTGTGGCATGTATTATGTGTTGTCTAAGAACACAAAATTAATCTATAGAGAAATTTAGGCAGAGAAATGCCTACAGAGCCCCATTCACATGCCAAGTTCCAAGAGTGAATCAGTGGGAGAATTACAGGTCCCTGAATCAAAACTCTGTTTTTGAGCTAAGATGTTGAAATGGAGAGCAGTCTAAATAAAAAATGGGCATAGAGATGTTTGAGGATGTTGAAAGACAACCCTGGAGGAGGATCTGAATGTTGAAGGTAAAGCCAGCCTTTACATTGAACTGTCTGAACTTATGTGATTAAATATTAAATTGAATAGTATCGTACTTGAGGGTATTGTATTAAACAATGATTTTATTATTTTATTTTCTCAGGCTAAATAAAAATGCTGCTTGTACTTCTCTTCTAATTAATCTATACCCAGGAGAGAAGATCTATTTTAAGTGCTTTCCAGAAGACAATGTTTGTTTTTCTTTGCTGTACACTCAACAGCCTTTCTACTTTTGTCTTTCTCTTAGGGAACATTCACAAAAAGATAATGCATCTCTACAAATTATTTGGCAGCTGGTGATAGAATATAATAAGTCTGTTAAATTAAGGAACAGCTCACCAATATATGATTTTTTCTAAATTCTGCTATAAGAAGAGAAGTAACGGTTTGTGAAGCAGGATATTTTTTTCTCACAAACAATTAAGAGCTGTGAGAATGGTGTCAGTCTGTGTTCAAGGCCTTAACTGCGCAGACAAATGGTTCTCTTTAGTTCTGCTTCAGAACATGAAGTCATTGTTATAAGATAAACGTGCCCAGGGTAAAACACATTGAATCTCAGCAAACTGATTTGTGAAGAGATAAAGCTACCTTAGACCCAGGGGAAATTTAAGAGATTACTCAGGGTGATCTGGAGCAGACAGCAGGCAGTGTTTTTTGAGGAAAAAAATGTAAGAGGGGCATTTCCACTGTTTCCTTAATGACATATTTCTGACATCTACGGTGCTTTTGAGCTGTCATGCATCTACAACAACACTGTGACAAAAAAATATCAAGTTCCCCCCTCCAAAAAAAGGAAATAAACACAGTGTAACAAATTTTTAAAAATAATAATTAAAATGCACATAAATTAATTTTAAATACATTTCAACACCGTATAGTTAAACTATCACTAGGAAAATCGAGTTTGTACACACAGGTAAGTTAATTGAAATAATTAGAAGTTGACAGAATTAGAAATCATGGAATTCTTGAAATTATTAAGGTTTCAGCTTTTAATAAATGTCTGTATTTAACGATATTAGTTATTTTTGTCGATTTTAAGTTTTATGTGAGCAGCTGGAGACCTTGTTGAGAACTTGGGTAACAGAAATTCATTCAACAGTTCTTCCCAAAAATATAAAAAAATTATCAGTAATTTGAAAAAATACATGAACACAATACAAATTGAATGTGTATTCAAAACACTTCAGGACTGTACATTTCATGGTCTTCTGATCTGTGATACTGCTTCAACCCATTATGAAGATACCGTCATCATCTATCATCGCCTTTTCCCCCCATCCAACCATACAATCTCTTTCCACATTTCAAATACATGGTCATTTCAGCTGCCTTTGGTAAAGTCTTGTTTTATGATGTCTGGCACAACAGAGTTGCACAATAGATTTCTAATGATATCTAATTTCATTAAACTTCTGGTGAACAAAAAGGAAAAAATCAAATGCCGAACAATATTAGCCTCAGTTGTGTTATGGGCTTGTAATTTTCCACCATTCTCTTTTCCCTTTTAGAAATGAATTATAGATGCTTATATAAAAGAAAAGCTAACAGATTCTTCTTTTGTTACAACGTTCTTGTTGTCAGAAGGAAGAACTGAAGAAGTTGTTTTGGATCGTGTACAATTTCAAATAATGGGATGTTGAAAGCATGAGTTCAAATATTCCAAATATAGTCTGGATGAGCTGCTTGTTCCAGGTTTATTTTCACCTCTCTCAGTATTCTCCTTTCTTTTATCATGTGTGAGTGCTGTGACATTGTGTTTTAGTTGGTACCTTTTGTGTTATCTCTAATAGTTCTTTGTAAAATTATTGATTTTTAATAACTTAGTGTCACTGTTGTTCATGATAACACACAAGGAAATGAAGAATACCAATTATTTAAAACAAATGTGTGCAAAAACAAATTAGAAATTAATGGTATGAAAAGCAACATTTAAATTCCAGGTTAGAAAAGTATTTATACATGTGTTAAGTTCTCTTGAATTTAATGGGACTACTTCAGCTTGGACTAGTTGTCTTTCTACACTTCCTGGCAATATAGGAGTTTCCTAATGCATAGAAATAATCATATGTTTCCCTATTTCATGTGGTATACACTTAACACGTTTTTTTCTGGTATATTGTTCTAGCAAGAGCTCCATCACAAAGATGACTGATCTTCCATGCTGCGTCACTTCCTTCTGTCTCTATTATAAGCCTGTATGCTACATTGCCAGTATTTGAATAGTATTATTTCCCTTAATTTCCACTGCAGTGTCTAATTTCTAGTGACACTGGGATGATCTGCGGCCTCTCTCTCCCTGCCTTCATCAGTCTAGTCATGCAAAGAAGTAGTACGGGATGCGACAGTAAAGAAGGCACTTCTGTAAGAGTTAGATACTGAAGTCTACCACCCAACTAAATAATGCAGTGGTAAACAGGTAAAGTGAGACACATGTTTGCAAATTGCCAGCCTGTAGGGGCAATTTTAGACAAGGATTTCTACTTTACTGAGGTCACCTGCCTTGTTCAGCTTGGTGAAGAGAAGGCTGAGGGGGTGACCTCGTGGCAGTCTATAACTACCTCACAGGGGGCAGCAGAAAGGGAGGTGCTGATCTCCTCTCTCGTGACCAGTCACAGGACACAAGGAAGTGCAATGAAACTGCATCAGTGGAAGTTCATTGGATATTAGGAAAATATTCTCTACTGAAAGGGTGATTGGTGACCAGAACAGGGTACCCAGGGAAGAGGTCATGGCAACAACCTGTCAGGGTTCAAGGAGCATCTGGGCAACACTCTTAGACATATGATTTAGTTTTAGGAAGACCTGTGAGGAGCAGGGAGTTGGACTCAGTAATCTATATGGATTTCTTCCAATTTGAGATACTCTGATTCTATGAGAAGTGTTCCAAATGTGTTCAGATTCATAATTCAAACCAAGTCCTGCTTTGGAATCAAATTTTGAAGATGTGTGTATATACTGGTAAGTAACCTCTCCTTGTACGAGACCTGACATTTCCATAAGTATACGAACCTAAGCACAAGTATCTCACTGGCAAGGAAATAAAATCCCAAAGTAGCTAATCAGTATCAGTAACTATCTGGAGGACCTGAGATCTCCTCTTTTCAGAGAATTTAGCTAGTACAGTCCAACACTGGAGCTATATCCCCAAATTCTACTGTGATGGAAATTCTACTGTGCTTTACTTTCTACTATGTATTTTCAGAGTAATGCTTTTGAAATATCTTCTGATACAAAGAAACGGACAGTTAGCACTTCTCAGTGAAAACAACTGTAAGATTCAAGTGTTCAAAAGAATTTCAGGCAGAAAAAGATCCCAGGCATGGGAAATTTCACCAAAGTTATGAGTGACAAGGAGATAAATTTTATAACCAAATTAGGAATTAAACCATAAAAACTGGAAAGCTGGTTATATTCCAACCTACAAAAATTCAAATGCTTTAACACAACTTAACAAAAAATCCTCAGTGATATTTTCGATTTAACCTTAATGAAGTATATTTTTTTCTCGACTAAAACCAAGCAAAGTACTGACACTGTATGGAAGAACAAGCAAAGTTCACAGAGCTCCTCTCTCCTTCTCAAACTGCCTCCTGCATGGCTTGAGGTATAAGGAAGAGGAAATACTGTTTGCCACCATTGTCCCAGTGCCTGCATTCTCCTGCCTGTCAGGAGATGTACAGTGTGTGTGCTAGCCATTGATTTGTTACAGTAAGAGGCCCGTGGTACAGGGAAACAAGACGAGCTGTCTGTGCGAGGACTCCTACTACACTCTGAGATTTCCTTCTAAGAAGCTGAGGAGTGAAGGTGAGCAAGGGACTAGCTTTGGGAGCCAGTATTACCTTCATATTCATCCTTGTTCTAGGTACTACCTTGGAGATTAATGCTGAAAGTAGTCTACTTTGACAGAGCTCTATTTACAGTAAGAATTCGTGACAAGCTGACTGCACAGGCAAACTGGGTCCAACAGTGCACCAGACTGACTTTGGTTTAGAAATAAGCCTTGATTAACTTCTTGTGCGGACCTGTTCCTTTGTTTACTAGCTTAAAGCAAGATTTCCTCTCAGCTCTGCAGTTTTACTCATCTTCAATATATTGCTCACTAGCAATGCTGGATTAACAAATGGAAAATTTTAGGATAAAGCATAGGATGACATGCTTAAAACCCACTAGCAGTGAATAGGATACTGAAAATGAGCTTTAGAATCACAGAGCCAGAAAAATTTCTAAATAGACATTTTAGGAAACAGTAAAAACAAAACCAAAACAAAATTAAAAAAAAAAGCAAACAAAAAACCTGAACCCGCAACCCTGCCCAACAAGCAAACAGCTCAGAATATGTTTCAGC
>NW_010406941.1:0-21554 GCF_000710305.1 Buceros rhinoceros silvestris | reverse complement strand
TTCTGAACCAAAGTGGGCTTAATAAACCCAGTATGGAAAGCACTGCTGCGTAAGAATACACATAAGAATCTTTTTCCAGGTTCCCTTTATTAAAAGGAACACTGTTAGACAAAAGGCATATACTGATGATTCACAGTTTCTGGAAATGGCAGGGGACTTTTATCACTGATTAGTATAAATTTTTGAGACAGAGAGACAGAACTGTCCCCCTTGTTAATCCGGAATTAATATATTAATGCAGTTCTAGAAGAGGCTGTGTATCCTATGACTACAGCATAACTGAGGTATTGGTTTATCCAAAGCTTTATTTAAAACATAGCAGAGAACTATCTGTGATGGATAGCTGTTTCAACAGTTTCACAGTGCAAAGGAAAACAACAGAGGCTCGTGTATATTAATACCCTTAGCAAAAGCAATGTTGTCATAAGAAGATGGCACTATCATCAGAAGAAAGGACAGCAAATCCTTCAGATGGTTGTAGTGAAGTAAAATTAATAGGGGAGAAAACAGAAGACTTGATAGGTGAAATATGAAATGAGGAAAAAGCAGAACTCTAATGGTATATCAAAGATATCAAGATATAATATTGATTTGCAGTCAAATGATGTACATGTTTCTTGCAGTGCTTTGTACTTAAATAGGTATTTCTGAGACCAAACCATGTTACAAATAAGCTCATATTTTTCAAACATGATTGGTGTGATCCTGCTTCTAGTGAAGTCAAAAAGATTAAGTTTAACCCTCACACAAACATGACAATGTCTCATTTATTTTAGTACTATACAGGTGGAAACCTAAAGTGAAACTAGCAGGAGATAAAATCACAACAAGCAAAATAAAACAGTTACTCTCTCTATACGTAAGGAGCTCCTTCCTGTGGGATAATGTGTGTTCTACATGTTTTCAAGATTTCAAAAAGCAGCTAAACAAGCTCATTGAAGAAAATCCATGTCAGATCTGTAGTTATAAGAACATGACTTGTGTTTTAAGACATATTCAAACATTAAATGGATGTAATCCAGGGTGCTGTTGAGGACAAGTGTTGCTACCTACCTGCTTGTTTCCTAATGTCTTCTGTAAGTTTCTGCTCTTTGTTATCATGAAAAAAAGGATACTATGTTTGACAAGTCTTCCATCTGATGTCATGAAGCTGGTTTTAAGTTACTTTATAACATAGGTAATGACTTCCAAAGCACGTCAATATTCTAAAAAAACATAAGGACTTTCTAGGGTAGAGATGAGGATTCTACAGAGATTATTTTGGTAGTGCTTCCCAGGTGATTATGATAGAGGCCTCTGTTTTATCCACCAGTGATGAGCCAAAAGAGATTCCCTTTTTCCTCTTTTTTATCTCTGCTATAAAGGAAGTCTTCCTTTGAAAAAAGTCAGTGCTGGGTGCTCTTCTGGTGATGCTTGTGTTGCCCAAAGGAGACTCTACCTACAAGGCAGTAGCAAATGGACTACGGCACAGAATTAATTACTGTGCCTACAACCAAAGAAACACTCACTACACTAGTTGCTTTTACCAAGGGAAGCTCCTACTGTTGCAGCAGTCTACAATAGTATGAACATCTGAATTTACTCTTTCATCATATTTTGGTAATTGCTATTGTATGTCTGATAAATCTTGTACAAGCTGTGAAACCTTGAACTGCGAATCTAGTAGAGTTACAAGAATATACCTAACCGGAATTAATTCTCTAGCTAACTCCATGTTGCTCTGTGACCAATCATGCATTCTAACCAGATGGCTGCCAGAGCCATATGTCATATCATTTGTATTCATTTTCCTTAATTGATCGTAATATTAACTCACAAGTACCTGCTGTAGGTGATCCTGAGGGTAGAGTGTCCTATAACAAATAGTATTGCCCTTCATTGTTCTCCGAGAGGTCATGTGGCTTTCAATCACTTCCCTTGATTTGATGTCCCGGGAGATCTCTGCGTATTGTTTAAAAATGACAAATTTTAACCCTTTCATAACTGAAACACTGAATCCTTCACTTACCTTTGAAAGGATAATAATCAAGACAGTTAATAGTGCTTGTGTCACACTTTCAGTACAAAGCCTTCAGGACAGTATCAGAATTTGATCTCAGGACTCCACAGTTTTCTAGAGTAATAGCACCATGAAGAGTGTATGGGACTTCAGATACTGCATTGTATTTACACAGTATTTGGTAATTTGATTTGTATTTCTGAGAAGTAGTTTCTTTCTCATTCTGTTTCTTAGCATTGCATTCACCCACAGGTTTGCCTTTGACATAGCCTGTGGTTCTGTGCCTTTGAAAACATAAATTAAAATGATGTAACTGTATCTGTTCAATTAATTTTATGGGTTATATATAATTAGGAAGGTAGAAAGCCTTTTGGACAGTTCAAAATGTCTGCAACAATACAAAGCTCACACTCTTTTTAAGTCAGTTTTTCAGTGCTATGAATGAACCAAAGCACTTAACATGGATACTATAAGAATAATGTTACCACTTGCAATTTTGGTAACTGAAAAACACACTCTGGGTGGGCTATACCAATCTTCCATGTCCTGTCATAAAAGGAACCCATGTGTGATTGTTTTCTCTGATGAGACATGCCCTAGCTGTCTATTGGCATGACCAGGTCTGTGGTGTAAGGAATGAAAGCAAAATGGTGTTAAAGAAGTTCTTATAATAATCCCTTGTATTTCTGTACATTGTCTTTATGAATTCATACCCTAACCATAATGATTTCAGTTAGTAATTAAGGCAAGTACATTCTTTTGCTCAACATTTTGTATATTAGGAGAACAGTTGAAGGTATTTCTAACACATGAGGTGAGTCTGGATGGTTACTGATAGCAACTGCTTGGGATCGTGAAATAATTCATCAGTAAAATAGCACAACTACAAAGAATAGAGTGAGATATAAAATTATGTGAAAGAAGGGGATGTTTCTGAAGTTTATTTGTATATATGGATTATAGTCTGGGCTTTTAGTTTGACACATTGTAAATACAACACCAGGAATATTCAGACATGGTGTTTGATTTGTATCCATTTGAAATGAAAATTGGAAATGCAAATGAAATAGAAAAAGAAATCAAGTTGCATATTCTGCTGTCCTGTGAGACAGATGGACATGACTTCTGCATTTATTTTATTATGGACACAAACCAACCAAGAAATGAATTCTTTGAGTCTTAGAAGTGCTACAGATGGTACTGTAATTCCTTAGACACATAATATAGTTTTACACATGGCAGATGGTAAATATTGAGTGTCCATACTGGCTCTGCACAATTAATCTTGTTGGTCTGTTCAAATTAAAAGTAGTTTTGGTAGTTCTCCTCACATCACTCTGATAGGCATTTGATTACAATAGTTAGAAAAACATATATTCATATAGAGATGGATATAGAACACTATACCTACAAAGACAGGCTGGTGAGGTGATATTTGCCATATGTGGCTTAAGGTCCCTGTCCTGTGAGCTGAAAGATGTTAAAACAGGAGAGGAAATGCAGTTGTAGATAAAGCATTAGGAAAGCACATAATGTGAGCAAAAAGGTGGCTTTGGAAGTGTTTTACACTGTGGGAAATATTGTAATGGAGATGATGGCCATATCACAGCCTTGAACTTGCCTTAAGAGACAGATGGCTAGCAAAAATCAGTGTGATTAAGGAATGATCTGCCAACATCTTGCTTGGTCCTTGACAGGGAAAAGGACTTTGCTGCATTAAATACAATGAAGAGATACGGACCTACGTAGTAGATTATTTGCTTAGCAAGCAAGCAGAAGTAGTATTCTACTCTGCAGGTGAATTTCTTTGTCATGTCTGCAACTGTTATTCACGTGTCAGAAAAATTCTCAACCAGTACTGTATAATTAGTAGAATCAAAATGTAATAAAAACCCCAAACAACCCTCTCACAACTACAGGATTTGTATATTTAATTGAAGCATACATATTTAGATAAACAATGGAGGGAACAGTGGCAGGAAGAAATTAATATTATACTCAAGAAACGCAACATCATGATGACTCTTAACTGAGAGTCTTCAAAGCAAAGTTGTAGCTGTAGAAACACTATGACTGTAGGAACTTGGGGGACCAAGATGATGTTGTTGGTGGTGTTCACTTTAGCCCTAGTACCAAGGTTTCTGTGTTGATCATGCTGTCCATGCCCAGTTCATGGTGTTTATGTGTGTTTGTGTATGAGTGTCTATTGGCAATACCTGCTCAGCTCTGCTGCTGCCTGGACCTTAGGACATAGAGTTGTGGCAGCTTTGCCTCTATGAGGCTATAAGATTCAGCAACTCCTAACAATATGTTATGGAAGCCTTGGGAAAAATAAAAATGTGTAACTATGCTGCACTTATTGTAGCAAATCTGAGGGGAAATGACAGTTTCTGTTATGTTCCTATCAGTGCAATCAGAAGTAAGCAAAGCCTTTGACACCATTGCACTCTATATTGTATTAAATCTCTTCTGTCTGAAGATCATTTTCAGGTTTGTTTGATCTCAGTAAAGGCAAACTGATCTTGTGTGTGTCTGTTTAATACATGGCTCAGTGAGATGAAAGCAGAAAGAATGAAAGGTCAGGTGTGTAACTTTCCAGTGTTTCAAACAACAGCAAGCTGGATGCAGGCTATTATTCTTGGCTACTGAGACTATACCAGATGAAATCTGAGAAATAGGCTTGCAGATACGACCATCTGCTCCACCATCTGCCCCTCAAGGTCAAATGTGCAGGTTGAGTCTGTAGGGGCAAAGATGTCTCAGTTTCTCAACAATCTAGTATTGACTAACATGCTGGAGTCTTGGTGTTCCTTGACAAAGAATAAGGACATTCTGGGATGCCAGCTAAGAAGCAAAAGACAGCATAAAGATGTGTTTACATCTCACACAAAGTGCAAGAGATTTGATAGAATTATGGTCTGAGCCTCCCCACCTAGCCATGTGAAAAAGACATGTATAAGAAAGCATTCAGAGAACTCATATCACATGTAGCTGGACTATGTGTATGTAGGATCCCCAAGTGAGACAGGGTGTCCACTTCAAGATGGAGATGAGTAGAGAATACTCAGGGACTCAGCAAGTACGTTTTTACAGGAATAAGACAGTGGAAGATTGTCAAGTTCCCTAATTAGGTATGTAATAAATAATTAACTTAGGCAGAATTGTGTGGTGGTCTGTGTACTTAACTAGAGGGTCCAAAAGAACCATGACACAAGATTCATGTAAACCAACTTAGTTTTAAAGAGGAAATCAAAGAGTCCTACTTCAAGGTTAAGATGAATGAGCAGTAGAAGTGTCATCCAGCACCAAGGGACAAATGTATAACGTACAGCAGACAGACTGCTTATTCCACCCAGTCTTCTGCTCCTTCCCAAATGTTAATGTTTGCTGGAGGACTGTTTCTCACTTTTGAAAATTTTAATGAGCTAATTCCCCTATGAGAGAGGGAGGGAGGGCATTTATTTTAATTAAATATCCTATACACTGAAACTATAAGATCACAAGCAACCAGATGCTCTGTTCATTCCAATTAATGATGCTTTGGGATTTCTGATACACAAAAAGGACCTTGAATACTTAATTATATACTTGGATTGCTCCTAGTGAGCAAGAATGAAGAGTGGTCCAGAGACAGGAACAGTTACTAAGAGTATCATGTGTCCTTCTACAGTTTATTAACAAGAAGTTAACTACAAGTTCATTGCCTCTGGCTATCAATATGACATTTACAGATTATGAAAAGTGGTTAAAAATTATCCTTATTTTCAATGACTAGTTCCTTATTTTCTTCATATTCTTTCCAAAAAGCGGTAAGATTACCTTGATAAACAAGAAACAAAGAAATGCTAAAATACAGGTACTCATAATTGTGAAATACGCTTAAAAGAACAACTCTGTGAAATACACATTATTAGTCATTACAGTTCCAAGAAATAATAACTATATACTACAATCTGGGACAGTGTTCAGTAATACCTTCAAATTATTTTTTCTCAGTTATGAATTTTAATTATCAGAGGGATTTAGCAATGCATGTTCTAATGATTGACATCGTGTTTATTATGCTGCCTGGCACCTTCATTTATTTTTTCAGGGTAAGGACAAAGTGCCCTCCAGCTATTCTATAGCACAGCCACCAGATGTGTGTGACCATTTTTTCAGCTACCCAGAAAAGCAGATAGAGACACTGTACTCAAGACCATCATCCATTGTATTCCTTGACATTTAGTAACCAGAATCAGCTACTCATTTGCTAACCGTTACAAACTTTTCACAATGAAATAGATATTGACATTTTGGGGTAATGATAGCAGAAAGAATAAAAAAGGTAAAAAATATATCAACATGTGAAATTTTTCCATCCTCTTCCCAAGCTGTCTTTAGAGAACACTGAGGAACACTAGCTAGCAAGATGCAGCTCAGTCATATTGTGTGATATGTAAGAGACAAAAATATGTTAGGCCAAATGTCTTTGTGTGAATGAATTATCTGCCTCTATCCATGTAAATTCATTATACTGTATTTCTTGATCCAAAGATAGTAAAATTACAATTTGAAGAGATTGAAATTATTTATTAAAACTACTGTCAGCCAAAGCCTGGATTTGTGTATTGTAGAAATGGACAATACTATTGCCATTTTCCTTATCTGGCATTTTGATAAGCATTCTTTCTTCTCATAAGTATAACTCAACTTTCTTCCTTAAGCTGAGTAGTACCTTACTAAAAAAATAGGCCTGTATAAAAATGTTGATTTTCATGTGATCAAGATTATTAATATTTATTATGAAAAAATAATTTATAGTATGGTCATTTAAAATAAATTTCTAGTTTGCAGATCATTCTATAAATCTCTTCTTTCTTTTTTTTTCTCCTCTAGGTGTAATATTTTTCTTTCTCTTATTGTTTTGAAAGACTTGAAAGTGAAAAATATAAAGTAGATTTCTCAGTTTCTTGTATATTCATTGCCCAATCCCTGCATCAGCAACACTTTGAATTTTAAGTGTAATTTTTTTAAACTCTTCGTTATTTTAGGAGTTTTCTATTTTATCTTTTCAAAATCCATTCACTTGAAAATAATTTATATAACATTTTCAATATTTTCAGTAAAAATCCGAAATACATAAACATTACAATCACCTTTTTAAAGTGGTTCTATTGAGTATTGCTTTTCTTCAAAAAAGAACATGCTTGTTTGTGGAGCTTTTCCTAATCAAACAAAACTTCTGTGATGCAAGGGTTTGACTGATGTTTAAACTCTGTGACTACTTTTGCTTTATTTCTACAAGCATTAATGAAGAAAATACGTTTAAGTGAGACAACGTCTTTCATCTGTTTTTTGCCATCCAATTATTTGTACTTGAGGAAAATGCCCAATTTGGTCTATAGTTATTTGTGATATGCTACTATAGATTTTTATGTTAGCTCGTATTAAGTCAGATTGTTATAAGGTTTGGGTGGGTTTTGGTTGTTATATATACTGATGATACAGTATTGAGACATTCCCTTTCTGAGAACACCTCTCCAATTTCTAAGATATAAATAGGTTAAAGTTTGGTTGCTGAGTAGTTGATAGAGATTATTTACTTTATGAGAATGATAGAATACTGTAATATAGTTGGAAAATAAATGCACCCTAATTCAAAGCATTATAGTTACAGAAAAACCGTGAAACTTTCCAGTTCATACATAACTTGTATAAACAAGTTTTCTTTGAGATTTCAGTTGTGTGTTGGAAATCAATATAGAAAAACATTTAGTAATATTATGAAAAGTTGTTATGTTGTTTGTTCAATCAAAGCAGATACAAATGCTTTGGATTGCAAGACTTCTTGATCGAACGATGTTTATATAACTTTTATTTGCAGTGCAGTAACAACCAAGAAGCAAAATCACAACTTCAAGTCAAGAACATAAAGATATATTCTTGAAGATGATCAATTTCTTAGCCTAAGAAATCCTACAACATACTTGTAATATATTTACTTTATTTCATAATGCTGGTCCTAGTGATGTTAAAGAGATAAATACAGTTTTGAAAATAGTTTTCAAATGCTTGAAACTTTTACAGGAGGGAATGTTTGCCAACAAACCTGTACTGAACTCAGGCTGATGAAAAACCAGTATCGAAACATGTAGAGACTTTGGCCTTCCCATGTGATGGTGATAAACATCTAGCGAAAGGCAGATTTCTTTTTTAGAAGAATATATGCCAATATAAGAGATTACTTTTTGGAAATAAAGCAACAGGTGTGACCAAAACTTTACTGATTTTAAACAGTCTGGATTCATAACCATGGTTTATGGAGAAATAAGTAAATATCAAAGATGTTGCACTAAAATAAAATAAAAATTGGGTTCTAAAAATTTCCTCAGATTTGTGTGTGTGTGTGTGTGTGTGTGTGTGTGTTCAGTTTTTGTAATGCTATTCTGCTTTTTCAGTATTAGGTTGTTGGGGGTTTTTTAGATAATTGGGAAGTACTTAGGCTCCTTTTCTCCTCATATCCTTGCCATTCCAGAAACTATAGTAATAATTAATCTCCAAGATAGCTGGATCTTTTTGTTCTTAGTACTGCTACAGGGCTTGCAGATACTTTGGAAGAATATCCCTCCAGTTACTCTGCTCTGTGAGAATGTGATTTAAGGCTGAAAAAGTTAATTCTTCAATCACTTATAACTGAAAGGTCATTTGATTAACATTGTATATCTCTTAACTGTCGGTATAAAGCTGACATCATTACTCGACTTGCAAATTGAAGGATAAATATTATAAGCATATCCTCCGTTCAATTAGAAGTACACACATGTCTAGATTACAAGTTTTCACTGCTCTTGCAGATTTCCACATTTTAATGACCAGAACAACGAAATGAGCAGAGACTACAACTCTGCTATGTTCTTCTGTTTTAAAAGGTTAAAGGCAAGAATGACATCTTCTTATTTGATTTTTCTGCTACCTGTGCAAAGACATACCTTATAGATTAGGAATTATATTCTCAAGGGTATAAATATTAGTCAGGCATTTCAGTATCACTAGAAAATTTTTCCCAATTCAAAACCACATTTTGCAGCCCTTACTGCAGAATGAAAACAGAAGGAATCTTGTCTTTAAACTTACAGGGGCTGTTACCCTTGTTCATCCTTACTGAAGGAAAGGACCACAGCAGCGATTGAATAATACTTACTTATTGGTATTTATGCTTGATATAATTTTGTAACAGTGCCATATCCTCTTTCATTTAAGTATTTAGATGTAATTCTCACATTCATGCTTATAACCTTTTTACTAATGATAACCAAACCACTCAGTGACTACTAGGTGAAAATTACAATAATTACAGTATGAATTTCCAATAGACAATGAATACCTTATGATGTTCAAAGATGGTAATTTTATGAATGCTGATGCTCAGCTGTATTGTTATATGGTTGCATACTAGAGGAGGACCACAGCTAGGAGGAAATCTTTTATACTTCATAGTGTTTAATTTAATGTCTCAGAAAGTATTTGGATTTTTAGCTCTTCTTTGTTTAGCCAAAGAGGGGTTCTTGGAAAAAATAATTCCTTAAAGAGCAAGACCTAATTCTCTGATTTGTTGCCTTTAAATACATACTTCAGCTCTTTTTTTCTAGCACATTTCACTACTGATTTTGTACAGCTATATGTCAAAACTTTGGTTAAGAAAACAAAAGTCCAATAGAATGAATGTTTAGCTTGCATTTGTTTCTGTCTTGAAGAACATATGTTCTGTTGAGACAGCTCTTTTTTTGAGTCCTCAGAATCCTTGTGGATCATCACATTTGGAGTTCGTGCTGCTGGGTTGTGTTAGACTGCAGACATTCTGAGTCCCCACTCCTGTGGAGGGAACATTATGTGAAATTTCTTTCCCAGAATATCCAATGTATTTCTTCTTGACGACTGACCTCTATTTTTCACTCACACAGCAGGGAGTCACTGACAGACAAACACAAATAATTCTCTAAATATTTCTTCATATGTTTTACTGTTGTTCATATACCAGTCAGATATAATCTCTGTCCTAAAATGCTTAGTTGTAACAGTAGCATATTTTGGCTTTTGTGTTACATAACTCACTGACTTCTGTTAATTAACTTTTTTGTTATTTCTATTTTTTGAAAACTTAAAAAAAAAAAAAAAGAGAAAAAAAGGTAGAACACAGTCACTGTTTTCCACCTGGTTAGTGCTTGTCTGTTTTTCAGAGGCAAAGACAATAAAAGGGACAAAACACTGGAATCATGCTCCTGGATACTCTTACTTTTAATGACCTTCTTCATTTTCCACTGTACATCATTTGAGTCCAGTTACATACCAGGCTGCACTGAATGTTCAGTCTGTTTATAAGAAAGTACATTGTATTAATTAGCATGTATGTTCATTTTGTATGGTGTTTTTTTTTTTTTTTTCTTTTTACACTGAGTTTATTTTTACTGTTCATCATCTTTCTCGGTTTCTCACTCACTTTCTAAGATCTTTCATTCACCCATTGTATCCTTCCTTTCCTCCCCTACTCCACCCTTGTTCGTAAGTTCACTGCCATTGATGCTTCAGTGCAGAGTTCAGATTTTGGGGGCTCTGATGCTCTTCCTCCTAGCTGAGAAAGTTCTCTGCTCACTTTTGAATGAAGTATTCGAGAGTGACAGGACTGAGAGGTGAAAAACTCTTGCAGGAAGAAGTTCCACCCTTGTGAGAGGAGCAGTGTTCTTGAAATATATTTGACATTGAGAGGTTGGGAAGCAACTAGGAAGAGGAACCTGCTGGTTCACAAGAAAACCAGATGTTTCTTCATGTTTCTTCTAGCACGCTTATTTATCCTTTCCCACTATTAATGTAATTTTAAACTTCCAGGCTTATTTGATACCATAAGTAGAAATACAAAACAATTTCATGTTTTGCTAGAATTCCAGGCTGGTTGGCACAAAAAAAAAAAAAAAAGGATTGGAAAGTTTTCAAGTGACTTATTATCAGGAGAATGCAGTTCATTTTTTAATATCTTTTAACCCCCCAAAAATGGCAGTTTCAGAGACCTTTGAATAGTTTTATATTTGAATCTAAGCCCAGATTTTGTCTATTCCAGTTAACATTGCAGTAAAAGCTTTAACAAGTACTGTTTTTTTTTTCCATTTCAAAATTTTGGATGAAATGTTCACTGAAGTCAATATTTAAGAAGAGTTTTCAGCTCTGTGTTGCAGTCCTGTTATTTGGTATGTGGCTCGCAGCCTTTAGTAAGATGTAGAAATCCTAAATTAGTGAAGATACAGGTATACTAGAGTGAGATCTGCACAACCGTGCATAGTGTACCCCATGGGGATGGTAACTTTTCACTTTTATTCACTAATTCAGTTTGCAGAGCATTCAGGATGTAGGAAATGGCAGTTTCACTTTCTTTGCTTCCTGAAGAAATTCAAAGAGATTCCAAACCTCCCAATAGTGGGCTAAAATACTTGAGCGACTATAAGAACAGGCACTAGAATATGCATACAGGACTTCTTTCTCCCAGGCCCCTCTATGTTATTCTCATTGAATACCTTTAGCATGGCTGATTATGCTGTAACAGAAGTAAGGAAAGGATAGAGTCATAAAGTTCTGCTCAGTGCTGCAGTCACACAGATGGTTGAATCAGGACCGAGACGTCTAATATGAGAAAACTGGACTAAAAATGATGAGGTTTTAAGGACACCACTGGATTTCGTTTATTTGTCTTTGATGTTCCACTTGCAAGTTTCTAAATTTTGAAATTCTCTTTGCAGGCAGGAAGACAGAAATCTGCTTCTCAAAAATAAGTTCTGACATTTTCAGGTGGTCAAAAGATCTTAGAAGCTGCCTTTTTAAGAGGAAAAAACCATCCTAAACTAAATCAAATACCATAAAAGAAGCAATTAAAGTCTCAAACCTTCATGAAGTGTTTATTTGTTATTTCAAGAGAAAGGAATATCTGTGGACTCGGAACCATTTTAGTAATTCTTTTAGGATTTGGAGTTACTACAGTCATTTTATATAATTTCGTGAATGTCTTGTAATGAATACCTTTGAATGGTGTCTTTTTGATAGTCTACATTACACATTACTACATTATATACAATTATTGCCATATTTATTTTCAATTATAATTTGAAGGTCTTCCTAAGACTTCAGTAAAAAAAATTAATTTAGTGTTTGAAATATTTCTAGAAATTCAATTTTCTTTAGAAGAGTAATCTGCAAGTGTAACTAAACCTCTTAAATGTGGTCCTTTAAATACACACATTTTTCTATAATTTTTTTCTTTTTCATAAGGTGTCAGTTTTCTACCTGACATAATACACAGTGATTTTCCTCAAGTGAGACCTTTTTATTCTCTATAGACCCTTAATTTTTTTATTTCCTTCTAAGATTATTTTATAGCCATGTAGTCTGTTTTAAGTACATGAAGTGAAATTTACCTCACCTAGCTTTTGCTGTCCAAAATTTAAGCTTTTGTCTTTAGTAATGAAATGCAACACTCTTGTTAAGCTATGTCCGAAAAAGATTGAAAAGTGTCTCCCTCTCTTAATTTTTTTCAGAGAATATAGATAACTATTTCAGATTAGAGCCCTAACTTTTAAACGTGTATAATTGCAAATTTTGTGCAATTATTTAAAATACAGGCCCATTTAAAGCTTTTTTCAATGCCTGTAACCATTATGTACAAAATAAGCAATTTCAGTTGGTTGTCTCAAACAATTTTACAGCTTTTAAAAAAAATTATACAGGACAGATACAGTTTTTAGGTTGAACATTTTAAATATCTTGTGCTATGAGCACTATCTGTCAAATGCTATAGTCCACATCCAAAACCACTAGTGGTCACAGATGTTTGGTCTGAGACATGCACTTTTCACTGTTTTTATCTACGTATCATGTACTATGGTAAACAATAAGGAGTGAAGGAGACAGTCTGGGCCCATCTTTTATTAAAATGAAATTAATCAATGTTGAACTGATTTGCCCCTGGTCTCTAGTCAGAAAAGGAATTATTTTCACTGTTGCTCACTTGTGGTGATTAGCTCTGGGGGTAAAATGAGTTTATGCACGCTTTTATAGGACCTGGACTGGTTCTTTCCTGCGATTTCTGCCAAACTGACCAATTATTAGTCAACTGAAATATGAATGCTTTACGTGTCAGGTGGGTTAGCTTGAGCTTAGCTCTCCACATAACTGCAGAGTAAGAATCTACAACTTAAAGCTATTAAGGATATATTGTAATGGTTATAAAACCAATTAGTTACATGTTTCTGGGAGACACTACTGGGAGTCATCCATTTCAGTTAGTGATGGAAGTAAAAGCAATAAATGTCAAGCTAGCTCTGTAAATTCCTTTCGGTACAGTAAGAATTATTTTGATGGAATATTGCTGAAGTCTAAGCTTTGTCTTGATCATTAGTAAGCCAGTTAACCTAAAGGGGAAGACAATAACTTGATGATGAATGTAATTAATGAAGGATAAATTACCTGAAGCTCTTTGCATGGTCCTTGCTTACATGTGCAGTGCCACATACCTGAAAATGAAAAGAAAATAAAACTGTGATACTAAATCTCTCATATGCACCTTTAAAAAAAAAAAAATGAGACTTTGTTCAGGTTTCTTTAGCTAGTGGGCTTAATGTAAAGAGATGAGTCTTATTTTACTTATGTTTTTTAAAGGAACCTTAGCTAGTGAAAACAGGGTTCTCTGCTTATGATCACACATTCACTTTTCTCTTCTTGTCACATTGCTAAGACATATTCTCCTCTGAGGGTCTTGTAGCTTGCTAACCTTTAGATCAGTGGTGCTGCAAGAAAACTGTCACGCTTCCACCTCTTTTCCAGAATGCTTATTCCTACTAACTCAACAACCAAATTTCATATTCCTCTTCAGCTACTGTGCTTTTTTGTCCTCTTCTTTGTGCTTTGGCACTTTTCACAGTATTTTCTGACAAGCTAGTAGAGAGAATAACTTCTTTGGGATAGAGCAAAATCAGGATTTTTTTTTTTTTGTAGCCTGATTTTTCAGTCTGCTTTGTATGAGGAACGTATGACTTTCAGGATTGGTAGTCACCTGTCATCTTCTTAACAACAAAACGGGCATGTGCATTCCTGAAAATTTATGCATGTATTAAATTACCAAGATACCAAAGTGAGAGCAACTATTTCCCTGAGTTGAAGAACAAATTAAACACATTCCCTATAGCGTTATGGCTTGGGTTTCATTGACGTTGACACTAACGAGATCATAGTTGGCAGTTGTAGATTTTTTGTGCTATATCTTACATCATAAGTTTTCTTTCCATTGTGAATTGTCTGGCATATGAACATTTTCACCCATCTTCTTTTACAAAACATGTAGAAACTTTGTTGTGACTGATGCTTCTATCCATCTGCCATGTTTGTTTGAAATGCACAAATGGATATGTAGGATTATTAAATAAATTTTTCTTTCATGAGAAACCAGGATAAAATTGTCTCACATTGCTATGTAAATTTATAAATTAAAATAAATTTTTTAAAAAATTTTAAAATTAAAAAATTTAATGACAACAGACTAACAATAAATGGATCAGGGCTTTTCAGATTAAAAACTGGACGTTAATTAGGACACTTTTTTATTTAATCTAAATAAAATTTCCTGTTTAAAAAGGGTTTCCATTTTTTGCCCAAGAACAATCTACCTGTTAGGATGTTCAGAAATATCTCTAGGTCATTGTTTTCTAAGAAAAACAGAAAAAATCCTTTTCCTGATTTTTATGTAAAAATGAGGACTTGCTGTACCACTTGTTTGGCAAAGCTTTAATTCACAGAAGTAGACAGCTTTGTGAATTATATTTATTTTACATATTTTAGAACTATCATGTCAAAGGAGTGGTCAAGTGTGCAGGTGCAGATTATTATTATCACACACTTGCCTTATGAATAGGCTGTTTAGTTGAGCTGTAGAGAACAATATCACATTACAGTGGTCATAACGCACCATGAAACTAGCATTTGTAATGGAAAAATCATTCAGGAATAATAAAAAAGAACAATTTTCCCTCCATTCTGATTTTCAAAAGCAGTATTTTGTATAAAGTTCCATATCTGACTCTCCAAAGACAGCCTATATTTAAGTTTCAGTGAAATCCCAGAGGCTTTTTACTTGTTTTGTGATTAAAAGTTGTTGTGGAAGCATTTTCAAAATATCATAATTAATTGGATTTGTCTACACGAATAGACCAGGTAGTGCAGCCAATTAAGACCCAGTACTTTGGCCCTAGGGCTTCAGTCTGAAACATCATTTAGACAGGAACTAATGTAATTATCTTTATGTGAACGCTCTGAACAAGATAGGAAGCAAATGCCAATTTGGTCTCTTTACTTGGGCAAAGAGACACTTCTCTACACATAAAGTGGAGAAATTTTCAATAATATATGCAGTCTAATTAAAAGTTCAATTAAAACAACTATAAGGATCTTTGCAGATGAACTTTATGAAAGACTATTTTTGCAGATAAAGTTTAGGACTATTGCAGAAATGTTATAAAATTATAACATTCATGTATAAATCCATTTTATCTTTTAAGTTTCTTTCTTGCAGCTTCTCAGTCTTCCTACTTTTCTTTTGAAAAATGATTACAAGAGGAACACTATCTCCTTTTCATCCTATAATTTCTTTTAATGTGGCAGTTTCTAGGCTACCTTTTGAGAAGTTCTGTAGGTGTTTTTTATGTTCTGCAACCTTTGAAAATATTCTACACTGGCACTAGATTACAGCTTCATTTCTTCTTCCTTCAATATTGTCCAATAGACCAAATAAAACATATTTTTCTAAGATATTTGGGCTGACCCTTAAAACATGTTGTTTTAGATGGGTCTATACAATGCTAACCTGAAGTACTGGTCTGGATTTTCAGGATTATTTTAGGTGCTCATGTCTTTTAGATTATAGTGGGGAATTAACTCGGTATACAATACCACTGGTATTACCAAAGGAAGAAAGCGTTCTTGTTCTGTACTGACCCTAGTTGTCAGCTTGTCAGGATCACATCAGAATTATATAATTTCAGTCCTTTAAAAATATTGAAATAGGCTGAATTCTCTGAAGATGTGTTTACTTAAAGACACAAAACCCACTCAAATAAGCATGAGAAACATGGGAATATTCATCCCCCTTGACTCGGTATCAGTTTTAGTTCCTGCGTTTCATTCATAGAAGGTCTACTGACCAACTCGTCGTTGAGGACAAATTTGCTTCATCAGAAGAACTTCTCAGATCTGAAAAATAACATATCCAAATGTTTTGCTATTCTTTCACTCTGTGACTTTGGGAATAATTTTATGTACTTTGTTGCAGTTTTTATTTCAAACGATGTAGTACAGCTGACCTTTTCCATTGAGTATGAAGAGCAGATTATTTTGGGTAATAGCAGGAGGAATGGTAATTAATACTGATTTTCCATCAAAAGAGAATAGATTAAGGGGGCTTTATTGTGCTTTGGGTTACCTCCGAATGCCAGCTTGGGAACTCAGGCCAAGATACTTTCTTTTATTGTTGTCTTCACAATTTTGAGCAGAAAGAAACCGCAAAATTTGACTTTAACAGTTCCACTTCCAGAAAGCTCAGTTTAAGACATCCTATTATTCAGACTGTATCTAATAGTGTTATCTCTTGTTCTTTCCTGAACTGTCTTCATTCTGTTCACTTCCTTTGAATGGTCTGATAAACTGAAGACATCTCAGGAGGTCAGTGATTGGACTCAAGCCTTTTCACAGCTTTACTTTCTGCAGTTTTTCCTGTACAGCTTCTTTCCCCTTGCATCCCCCACCCCACGCTTTTTCAGATGGAATGAATCTTTTTGACTAATCACAGCATTGTTGATGTTCGATATTTGTTATCTTAACCTTCCAGTCACAGGCCCTGCAGTAAAAAACAATTTGTTAAACAAGCATGGACTTATCAGTTAGCCTAAAAAATCATGGTGTAGTGCTGCCAAATAAATTACACAATTCATGGTGGTGAGATATGGAAGAGATCATGCTGTCAATCCCATGGACAATTTTAGTGCACCTGGATTGGCCCAGATGAGTGTCTACCAGTAGCACTTTCTTCATTCCCTATGCAGACTTAGAAGACTGTTCAGGTCAGAAAACCCTTTTAAAGACTGAACAGCTTCTGCTGCTCTGGGGAAATCTTTTGAAATCTTTGACCCAAAGGTATGTTCCTGAATAGCATTTCAAACTTCTCATATAAGAATTTCTTTACCAAGACTTTCTACTCTTGGTCATAATAGCATTATTACTTGGGTTTTGATAAAGTACATACACAAAGTGTGAACACTCACTGTCTTATCTACTTTGGTTTTTGAAGGATTTTATGGACTATATGATAAGGAGGGTTTTTATCCCTTGTCTGGCATGTCCAACTCAATTTAAGATATTAACAGCATAATTTATATCTAAAAATACCAAGATGCTTTCATTTTATCTGAGCTGAAGTGTCTGGTTTAGTCCCTTATATACATATAAGAAAATTAAAACATAAGAGAACTTACATACATTTTTGGTGAGCAGACAACTAGGGTCATAGCTAGAAACAGAATTAAAGATGTCTCCTTTTTCAGTATGCTTGTTTCTGTTATGAAAATATCTATTTCATGCTTCATATTTTCTTTCTTACTTTTTTCCTCTTTTAATCCATTTGTTCCATTTGGCACTTTGCCCACAGTCTGGGCATTGCATACAAACTTCTTTCTGCAATCTTTTTTCTGTTCCTTCCATTGTTTTCTATAACTTCTTTCAATGTCCTTTTGTTCTTTCATAAATCTGGAAACATGCTCGTGTTCACGCTTGCTCATACATTTCTCTCTCGAGCCTAGAATGACTTAATTATTTTGTCAGCACATATTCACAATGTCTGGTGGCTCTTTAGGACACCTTTGAGTTAGCAGTGGAGACACTAAATATCATTCCTTGGAAAGTGATGCCCACTGCTTCATGGTTTTGTTATATGTACAGTTAGTATGTTTCAAAGGAATATTAGTTCTCTGCAAATAGTAACATCATGTCAAGAAGATACAACCACCCTATGTCCTGGTGAGAAAGCAATGACAAACATCAGTCTTGGAACAGAAATGTAGGATTATTCATCAGGGTGATCCTTGTACACAAACACAAACTAAATAAGCATATGATATTTTTGTATAATGTTTAAAAATCTGCTCTGCTATGCAGTTAAAGCCTTGTATTCTATCAAAGATGACATGCTGATCTATGAATTATTTACATGTTTTACTTGAACAGAGGGTGGGAAGTGCTATATCATGTACTATACAAGTGCAGTGACCTCAGAAGAGAAATTTCATGTTCAGTTACACTTTCGAAATGTGTTATTTAAGTGTGAGTCATTTTCATCGCCATGCATTCTCTACAAGCGACCTGGGAAAGACACAGGCTCTATTTATCATAAATGTCAGGTGTGCTTGCTAAGTGTATATCAAACTACAATTTAGTCTCAAAGTTAAAACCAAGAATTGAAATCAGGGGAGATTCTAATTCAAGTCTTTATAAAGGTCATGCACCAGGTTTGAATAAGCAGATTCAGACATACACAGAGGGCACTTTTCGTCAACTGAATGAGAGTAACAAGAACGTCTTCAGGCATTGAATACAAATCTGAGAAAAGAGAGCCACATGTGTAGATAGGATTTTCAACATCAGGACCATGAACTGAATGCTAGTCTTCATAGGATATTTTACTGCCTCAGACTGATGCTTTCTTGTCTGCTTGTCCTCTATTGAATAATATCGTTAATACTAAATAATACCATTTTCTTCAAAAGTTTACAAGTTGCTAAGTTTGGGCAAATGCAAAATTTAATTTTGCCACCTTCAGCACTGTTTCTGTTTTCTAAAGTTTGATGCGTTTTTTTTATTCGTTTTAAATTTCTGATGCAGATTTGGCTGATGGTTAATTCTAGTTCCTTTCATGTTCATACTCTGTTGTTTGAAAAAGATTCAGCTGCTCACAGATAACATTTCAGTGCTGATTCCATCATGTGTGATATAATGGCTCATTATACACTTTAGAATAAAGTTAAAGAACTCTCAAGATAGGTATTGCTACCCCCAAACAAATTAAAAAGAAATAGTAATTTTTAATATCTATAACTCTCAGCTAACATTTATTATTTTATATGACTTCTTTTTGTGATAGATTTTTTTATTTTATCAGGCCTTGATTTTGAAAAGCATTCTGATCAAGCAAGAATAGCATTGAGAAATATCTTCTGTTTCAAGTATATTTTAAGTCAAGTCTGAAGCATCCCTTTTCTATATCTGGACTTTAGGTGAAGCATCACAATCTGAGTTTCTGCATGAGTATTTCTTTTTAAGAATCATACCCTACAGTCAAATATGTTTAATTCTAATGTACAGTTAATGCTGACCCACAAAGCATTACTGGTTGCCATTAGAAAGACAACGAATCTCTAAATGTTAACTCTCTTTTTCCAAAACTGCTGAGTCATTTTAAAGGGCAACCAGAATGTAGCAAATATTTTCCTCACTAAACGATATTACCATTTTCAGTAAAAGGTGTGGTATATTACATTGCGTATGATGACAATGGAAGTCATTGCTAATGTTCTCTGGAATTATATGAATGGAGGATCTTGTCTACAAGCCTAATACAATTGTCATGACCTGTTGCCTTGTAATACCTCAGAGGTTTTACAGGGAGTGCAGTAAAAGAAATAATGTATTTCCTAAATAACATTTCCATATGTATAGATGGGAATTTCAACCATAAACTTCCAAATGGAAAGTTTCTCCTTTTAATTTCTGAAATTGTTAGCATGTTACATTATTTTGCTTCTGCTGATATCATATTAGAAAGACATTCGCATATCTCCTATTTGATGAACAAGATACTGCTGCCCCAGAAACACTGAACACATTTCTGGAGACGAGTAGGGGCCTGACTTAACTTTCATTAAAGCTTTTTGAGTCTTTTCCATTGAACGCACTTGAAAAAGGGTTCAAATGTGACCCTGAATTCAAAACTCGTAAATTTTAGACATAGCTTGTTTTATCTGCTTCTGAAATTAGAAAGATCTGTCAATCAGCCTCACAATTTCAAAGATGTTTCATTATATATTCAAAGATAAGAGAACATGCACTTCTGAATGTACACTTCATTTTTCCTGACAAGAGAAATTAATAAACTTTAGGATTTCTCTTTATGCAAGACTCTTCAGGGTCACAGATTCACTTTTTTTGGAAGACACCTTTAAGATCATCAAGCCCAGCTGCTCACCCTGCACTACCTGGTCACCACTAAGCCATGTCCCTAAGCATCACATTTTAAATACCTCCAGGGATGTGACTACACCACTTTCCTGGGCAGTCTGTTTCAAATCTTGACAACCCTTTCAGTGAAGAAAGTTTTCATAATATCCAACCTGAACATCCGCTGGCAGGACCTGAGGCCATTTCTTCTCATCTTATCACTTGCTATGTGGGAGAAGAGGCTGACCCCAACCTCACTCCAACCTCCTTTCAGGTAGCTATAGAGAGTGATAAGGTCCCCCCTCAGCTTCCTTTTCTCTAGACTAAACAAACCCAGTTCTCTCAGCTGCTCCTCGTAGGACTTGTGCTCTAGACCCTTCTCCAGCTTCATTGTCCTTCTCTGGACACATCTCAGTGGCCCAAATCTGAACCAAAAACTCAAGGTGTGGCATCACCAGTGCAAAGTACAGAGGGACAATCATTTCCTTAACCCAGTTCTCTCAGCTGCTCCTCGTAGGACTTGTGCTCTAGACCCTTCTCCAGCTTCATTGTCCTTCTCTGGACACATCTCAGTGGCCCAAATCTGAACCAAAAACTCAAGGTGTGGCATCACCAGTGCAAAGTACAGAGGGACAATCATTTCCTTACTCCCTGCTGGCCATACTATTTCTGATACAAGCCATAATGCTATTGGCCTTCTGTCCCTTATGGAAGCACATTTAGAGATTTTGAAAGAATGTCCATTTTTCTTCCTCATCCTTGATATTAACAGAACAGAATTGCTAATACGAGCTCATAAAAGTATCAAGTGCATCAGCTGGTCTCCTTCAGGTTAACTAGTCAAAAATTGCAGCTCTGTGCCAAATGCTTAGACTCATGTCTTGTGTCGCCACTTTTCCTTTGCACTATGATTTTTTTCAGAAAAAACAATCCTGTATAGTTAATAAGGAACATTTCTTGTTCACTTACTCTTGCTTTCAACTATATTCTGTGTTCAGCTAGGATAGAGTTAATTTCTACAGCCAGGATAGCCGGACTGAACCAGTCAATGGGATATTCAATACCATACTGATGTCACGCCTGGTACATATAAGAGGGTCTAGCTGGGAACGTGGTGCAGCTCAGCTTGGCCCTGGTGCTAAGAGTGGTGACAATAACCAGCGCGTTGCATATCACACAATTTATTTCTCTCTCTTTGTGTTGTTCAAATAAATTCTCCTTATGTTAACCCATAGGTCTTTACTTTTACCTTTTTTTTCCTTCCACCATCCCCCCCTCCCCC
>NW_010406940.1:0-29250 GCF_000710305.1 Buceros rhinoceros silvestris | reverse complement strand
TAATAATAAATATATATTAAAATATAATTTTTAAATTATCCAAGAAGATATCTTTGATCTGAATAAAAAGGTCACATCGTGTACTGCCAATCACACAAGACAGAAGGGAAGATCAAAATTTTCCACATAAAGGGATCAGAAGAAATAGTTTCAGTGACTGAAAGAACTGTGCATTACACCCTCAGTACAATGAATATCTAATAAGAGCTATATCCCTGCCAGCTCTCAGCCAGAAAAACCGATCTGGGCAAAATCTCTAGTCTAAACTAAGTGCATTTGTTTTAAAACTTTTAGTACTGGGAAATATTCTAGGAAGTTTGATTATAATATCACTTTCTTTAAAACAATTGTATATTATCGATTTGACAAGCTCTGCCAGTAACGAATACTCTCTCCCACTCACCAACTGCGGATAAGAAATTTTGCAAGGCAAATGGACACAAGATTTATTGCATTCTGCAAATCTAAAACTTCCATTTACATATATATCCACATACATTATAAGGTTGCAAAGATACCCTAAGCCTTGCTGTAAGATTGTCACTCCCTGACAAAAAGAAAGGTAGCCTGAGACAACAGAAAGACAGGCGTGTGAGCGACTTCTTTGCTTACTGAAGCAGCCTGGCTTTGCCTTTTCAACTCAGATACGGGCCTACAACTTTCACAAAGCTTCAGCTCTCCTTTTTATCTCCTATATTAGAGTATTTTGTATTTAACAGAATGGTGACCAGTACTTGATGAAGTTTTCACTTCCTAAGGGAACTAAAGTTGTCTGGTTGAAAGACAGAACTTTAGAACTCACATCAGACATAAAAGGGATGAAAGGACCTACCCCACGGTACTCTGTCAAAGGTGTTACAGAAATATCTCCTACTGCATCAATATTTCATGTCTCCTGGCCCCAGAGAGAGGAGAAGATGCACAGCATTCCCAACAGTGGAAAAACCACTTCTTTTCTTTTTTTTTTTCTTTTTTTTTTTTTTTTTTTTAAAAAAAAGAAGATGCACAGCATTCCCAACAGTGGAAAAACCACTTCTTTTCTTTTTTTTTTTTTTTTTTTTTTTTTGGTTAAAACAAACTGAACACTACTTTAAGAATCCATTATAAAATCAGGAAGCTTCCCATGATTATCTCCTTAGCTTCCCATCCTTTGCCACTGCCATGAATCATACAGCACCAGTTAAATCCTCCCTTTAGATGTCACATACTGCTCTAAGGCTAGCAATTAACTGTGTTCCTGTTTGATTTACTATAAAGATTCACTGTGTGCTACGTATACAGGTAATGCTTTTCACTTTAGCTTAGCTGACCAAATACTGAATCTTTTTAAATTATTTTACTGACAAACATCACTTCAGTAGCACAGATGATTAGCCAAGGTCTTTATTTTCCCTTTTAGGCTTCTGTGAAAGCAGTTTCTTTACTATGAATACTGGCAACTTTAATTTGTTTAGTTATTGAAATACTAAAACATTTTGCTTGTTTTAGTCTAAAGCACAACCAAGTTTAAGCGCTCATAAAAGAGGCAGCAGTGCAGTGCTGAAAAATTTAAGTACACTGTGAAAAACATATCAGGGCAATTTAGTCACACACAATTTAAAACATAGGCAAATTTCACTCCCCAACAACAAAAAAAATCCACCTTCCTAGAGAACTGACAGGTGCACTGTAGCTGGCAGTACCTTCCCTCCCCTCATTGCTTCCCCCGTTCCCTCATCCCTTCTTCAACCTGCAGTACTGCACATCTAAACCTTTAATCTCACAGCTCTTTACACATTCTGCCAGCAAACACTACCAAATGCAATTCTCCCAAATACATTTTGAAAAGGTACCCAACACACTGCAATACAAAAAGATGTTACGAGTTCAACATCTGTCTCCTTTTTCTGTTTCGTTTTCCGTAATAAGCCTCGCACCCTCCCTCCACTGTTTATCAATATTGGCAGAGAAAGGCAGCCGTGGTTTCAGCTGCCTGCAACTTAACAAAAGTCATTAGGCAAAAGCATGTCTTTCCACTGCTGCAAACAGAATAATCCATCACTGGAACAGAACACTCAAGAAAGCACTGCTTGAAAGGAGAGAGAATTAAGGAAGGGACAAGACAGAGGCTTATAAAATAAAACAGAGGAAAAGTAAAACATTTTTTAAGACATGTTTTAGAAGTTTACAAGGATTTTGCTGTAAAAATGTTCATGTGTAATGCAGTCTTGACTTAGCAGTCAGTTAGCAAAAACGCTGGTTTTCTGACTGGCTTAATGTAAGTTGCACCATGAGCAAGAGGTGGGACTACCTGACTTCCAGAGGTTCCTTCCAACTCAAATTATTCAACAAATCAATGTTAAACATTACAGAAGTCATAAGATTTGCTGTTGGACATCTAGAAACCTTGGAGTAAAGAAAATCAACATTTCTACAGCAACTTCGAAAGGGCTTTGCAGGAGGAGAGGAAGACTAGGAAGTTTTGGTGAAGCTCTTCCAAGAGTCTCACAGGAATGACAAAGTGATACATATAGTTTGGTAGATAAAGTTGTATTTATCTAGCCATGATGCTTAGGAACAACAAATACGCTTGCAGACAAGTAGTTACTCTAAAAATACTTTTTTCCCTTCTACTTTTGTTCTATACTTAAAACTGTTTAAGAAGACATTATACACGCTACTGGCCTCATATTTCTGAGGAAAAGAATCAAAGTACAATAATCTAGCTCAAGCCAGTTAAGGCTTAAGGTTAAGAAGGAACAATACCAGGGGCAATATAGCCTTGAGCTAAGACAGGAGATTTTGAAATTCCACCAAAGACACTGGATTGATCTTTCAAGACAAGAAAAGGAACAGAGATACATATGACCTTCAAGCCATGAAAACCATCTGTCAGGAAATACAGCAAAAACATGGGTGATGGTTAGTATATTCCAATACAACACAAAATTGTGGTATATAGTTTCTTTTGCCCTTTAAGAGCAGCATTCCTGTGTTTATATTCAGGAAGCCATAAAGGAACAAGAGAATCAGCATTACTACTGACTTGCTTGTCCAACTAAAATGATGAGGTTGACTTACTCATCTGTTGCAAACAAATTTATTAATCTAAGGCCAATTCATAAAATAGATTATTTTTTTAAAGTATTTTTGAAGTTCATTTCTTGCTCTTTGCTTCTCTCTGAAGGAGGATAATGAAACTCAGTCAAGTCAGATTAACTTTCAAACAGTCAGTGTGGCAGTGTTTGGGTTTCAGGCAATAACAATTTTGTTGTCCTCTAAAATAAGTTTATCATCATCATGATTTTTGTACAATTCTACAGGCTTTTGTACTTCTTATTTTAAGGAAAGCAGATTCTTTTACAGCACTTACATAGAAGCTCATTTTAAAGCTTATATATTCTCTTGGATTACTCTAAGGATAAATGAAGTTGGCAGCTGTCCATTGAGAGAGTTAGGGGCAGCAAAAAATATTCACAGCTTAAGGTGTTTATTATTCACGAAACACAATTATCAGCCACCAGAAAATGGGCAAACTGGCAGGAATGATGACAGTAATTCTTCAATAGTCTGCTGGAGACGTCAGAAGCATTGCTGCGTACTCCAGGAAGTAAGCTACAACGTTTTGGTACATCCTCTCACTACAAGAAACACTGTCAAGAGCTGCAAAGAATTCCTGTTAAGACTGCCTAGGCAAAAAAAAAAAAAAAAAAGGCATGATGCCTACTGAATCTTACAAAGGGGAAAAGCACAACTGCTGGCAACAGAACTCTCTGTTCTGGTATCATGCTCTTAGATACTGACACAGCTGATAGAACCCGCTGGTACAGAGACTACAAGCACTTGAGAAGTTGTAGATGTATTGGGCCTATTTTTTCCCACCTGTGCACTGAAGTTTTACAGTCTTGAACTATGGGCAATACCTCTAGAGTAATGGGTATCATTCCAGGCTTCTTAAAAAAAGCCAATAAAATTTTTAAAGCGGAAGAAATTAATTTTGAAGGTAGGACTTTGAAGTATTTACATGCATACTTTTGTACTGCACAAATACAGGGAACAAATGGACGCAACTTTTCCTCTCTGAATGGGCTCCCAACCATGACCCATGCATCTTCCAGGACAACTGAAAATGCTACAGTGTATTTAATACTGCAAAATAGCTCAGCTCTCAAGCACAGCCCTGTAGTTCCAGATGATCGTAGCTCAGCTCTCAAGCACAGCCCTGTAGTTCCACATGATCGCAAACTTTAGCTCTCTGTGAACAGCTACCTTGACTTTTATTTTACTACTTCCAATACTCCTTCTCTTCCCATTCACACACCACCATCACCAAAGACAAAAAGACATTTCAGTTTAGTTATGAACAACTTCTAGCACTCTGGTAAAAGAAGAATATTTACTTGTAGGAATCACCAAGTGGGTTACTCAGCTCTTTCCCAGTGTTAGCAATATATTCTGCACACATTCAGACAGCTCGGTATAACTAGCAGAAAGAGAAACCCCCCTACTATGCCAGACCTGTGAAGAGGTTTGGCTCTGGCATGATTCGTCACGATCAGCTAATATTCTTATTTTGTATTTAAACAGCATTTAAAACAATGAGAAAGCGGAGGAAACGTGATAAATACAGTTAACATAAATACAGTTTTCTTTTTTCAAAAGATGGTAATAAAAGCTTCCTCATCTACTCACAGAGAGCACGTGTGACTCTTAGGTTGGAAACTGTCACAAGACCTTTAACGCAAGGTTCTATTTTCACTCATTTATACCTCTGCCAAAACCTTCCATCTGAGGGGTGTTCTGTGCTGTCTGCCTCCCTGCATGCTGATTTTGTTCATATTGTTACATCTTATTTTGCAATTTGAAATCAAGCACGAGGAGATAACTCACATAATTTCATTGCTACTGACTTAGCATTATACATTGCCTGTCATGAAGCACTGAGCAACAAGCATTTGTATGACCACATCACACAACATGCAATCTAACCAATGAGGTCAATCAACATGTCTATCATTCAGGTGTCTCAGGATGTTTTAAGGAAAGATTTGGATTAGGGTCACAGCCACTCAAAGTTCCCAAAAAGAAACACTGCAGCTTATAAAATAGAAAATTACATTTCTGATTCAGAAGAACCAGAGAAGTTGATTCCAAAGTGTCAAAACATTTTTCAGAACAGTGTGTTCCATTAATGCTTCAAGCTGTCAAGTCAAGTCATATTTGTAAGGTATAATATCTGCTTACTACCTCCTCGAGGAAATGCCTGCACAACAGCTTTAACTAAGGTTGCATAGGCAACCTTAAATGTGACATTTCTTAGAGTGCTTCACTTTTAATTTCACGGTCTTGCATGTTTTCTGTGTGACGCAACTTTGAGCAACGTTAACAGTTCCACAGTGAAGATCCAGTATCACTATTACTACTAGACTCCTAAATACTTGTGTTTATTGTTCCATTAATTTTCTTTCAGTGGAACCAAAGCGTTCCAATAAAGATGAGAATTTCACTGTGCTAAACTTGACATAAACACTCCAGGACAAATGGGATTGTCATTTTTACTTTGTATTTTGTATAAATTTCAGTACCTATTAATAACAAAGTGACAAAACAGAGAAAAATATCCAAGAAATTTCAACACTGATTCCCTCTTAACTGATTTTCCCCCTCTGTCATCGTTATGTTCTTTCAACAGGAGTTTCTACCAGTAGAGCACAATTCTGGCTCAGACTGTCAGTCACAGCGCTGAGATCTCAGCCATCCACTACATGGACCTACATTATCTCTCAAGCCCTGTAGGTCCTCTGTGGAAATCAGGAGAGACTCAAAGTTGCTATACAAAGCTGAGGAGCACACATCTTCTCCTGCAACATGCAGGTGAGTCACTGTCATACAACATGAATTGTGAGGGAACAGACCCTGAAGCTGCATTTAGCCCTGTGGCTCAACCAGTGCCCTCTGTTACAATGCCTAAAGGAAAGAACAATTGCTATAGGTGTATTTTTCCACCATCTGTGCCTACATTTTTGAAGGAATAAACTAAGAGAGAGTGCATGAGAAAGTGCATGCTGGAACTACTGAAAAGTGTGAAGAGATTTAGCAAAAAAAAAAAAACCCAAAAAACCCCACCCTTATAATCTAGAGCAGTGGGTCTAATGTTCTGAAAGGGTAAAAATTTCTAAAGACCATACCAAACACACAAGCAGTCAGAAACCTTTTACACAACCTCTAGCATACCAGGAAATGTCAGCCTTTTCTCCCAGATGAGAACATGACCACATCACATTGATCCCTGCATCAATCACTTCCAGGCAAAATTATCATAATTAACTGTAATTAGGTCAGATAATGGAAGCAATTTCTCCAAAATCTCTATTCCAGCTTGGCAAGAATAGAGATTCCTGCTTGCAAGAGACTTGCCTAGTGTCAGTTCACAGCCCAGGTGCAAGGGAAAGTCTCACAGAGTCCCCCAAACCAGTCTCTGCTGCTGCTTCAAGGTCTCGGCAGGAAAGTCTATTGGGGCAACAACATTCCACCAGTGACTGTTTCATCACCCTTGAGCTAGTCATGCTCTACCCAAAAAAAAAAAAAAAAAAAAAAAAAAAACCAAAAAAAAAAGTGGCTGTGAAGTGTCATTAAGTAAGAGATGGCAAGTTTTATCATGCACCTCTGACTACTAAACTCACAAAACAAACAGAAGGTTTACCATGGGAGGTAGAGAGAGATCAGGCAATATCCTCAAGTCACTCTTCCAGTAAAACAGCGTGTGGTTACTAAAGTTGCTATGGGAACATGGGCGTTCATCAGAAATATACAGTTCTAGGTGAAAATGTTCCTTAACCTTTTACACTACCAATGCTACAAAAAAAAAAAAAAAAAAAAAAAAAACCCAAAAAAAAAACAAAAGAGGATTTCCTCCAGCCAATGGAAATTTCAGAAAAAGACCTTGTATAACAACAGTCAGGAATAAAATCCTGAGTTAGTAATAGTTCATGGAAATCAGCTGTGTGCTAGTCAACCAAAGGAGATTGCACGATTTTTGTCAATGCCACACACAATTAGGATCCATATAATTTATAGCACTTCCCAAGATGCCTGAAAAGGGGCTGTATGTGTAAAAACCAGGCACACAAGAGCCAAAAAAACCCTAGCAAAACCCCTTTCTCCAGCCAAGGAAGGGGTCAAGGCACAAAAATTCCAGAAAGACCCTTATGGACTTCACTACACAGTGAAGTGTACTACAGGTGTATCATGTTCAAGAATTTTTACATACGTCAGTGACAGGCAGTACAAGAAGTATATAGATAAAAATGCTAAGTGACACACAACATTTAGAAAAGCAAGATATTCAACACAGCAAGGCCTTGTCTGCCTTATTTTCTGTCTGACACACTACGGATAGTCAAGAGTTCACAAACAGTTGGATTACAATGATCAAGAGTGAGGAAACTAACAAAAACTTAAATTTATTTAAAAGGAAAGGAAATTAACTTTCATTTTTAACACAGCAAAAGCTTCCAAAGTGAATTCCAAAACAGTAACAGTATCCACAGAAGTAGGTTATTTCTGTGCCTAAAAAATAACAAGTCAGTCTTATCAAATGTAGCACTTGTTTTACAAAATAACAAGTTTCCCAGATTTTTTTTTCTGTGGGCACAGGATGCATTCTTGGAAATTATCACATCTTTTATCTAATAAACTAGTATGAAACAATCACTCAAATGATGGCAATTTTAAGAAATGGTAAGCTATGAATTCTATAAAGAATAATTACTGTAAAACACAAGAACTCATGGAAGGAAAGGGAAAGGTGGTATCTATTTATGAAGTCTCTAAATAAATTTGGGTTACCCACTAACAGTCATTCTCTCATAGATTTCATTCATTTACATGCTCAAGCCTATGTTCTCACAAGCACAGAGAAGGGAAGAGTTTACAGCTGTCGAGTCCACACCATGTCTCTGGGATTCTTTTTCACTCAAAGCCTTGACTCTTTTCACCACTTTGGCATCATCAACAATTATGAGGTTGTTCTCAAAATCAAAGTCTTGCTAAATTCACTCTCCAAAAATCTTAAGCCAGTTGCTATACATTGTCTGGTTTCCCTCACTTTAAATATTACGTCTTGTTTTCCTTGTGACCTAGGAGGAGGAGGAATGGTATACCATGGTATGTCAAAGCCTTTTTCCACCTTCCTTGTGCTAGGATGGAGGGTCTTCTGGTGACAAGCCATCTTTGTGTTGGCTTTATCAAAGGGCAGGTCTTTTGGACTTGAAAACTACATTCCTCAGTTTTACTGGTGGAAATGTGGTCCCGGGAATGCTGTCCTTTGTTATCAATATAGGCTATGGTTTTAAGTGTCCTGCTTTGTTTCTCTGTTTTTTTCTGGTGCTTACACATGCATGCATTTCCACTTACACTGCATTCATAAAATCTTCATATTGCTTTTACTAATCTCTCCTCCTACACCAGCAGTGGTCAAGTGTGTCTAACGGTAATGTTATCTATCACTTTCTGGATACACACTGACACTTAACCATCTTGATGGATGGATCTGAGGTTGTAACAATCCTGCAATCATCATAAATGCACTCTGGCCACGATTTTAAAAAATTTAGTCTGAAGTGTGGAAAGTCAGTAACCACTTTGCTTTGTCCTCAGATTTCCACTGGGTATAAATATATGGGCAAACTGTTGCTTTTCCCCTGCAACAGTTCTAGTGTTTTGAGTCAATTAGGAAGGATAGCTTGTCCAAGAGGACAATACTTCAGTCATCCAAGCAGGATCATAAAATTTACTCAGGCTACAATCTGACAGCACTGGATATCAACTTTATGCAATGTACATTATCAATAGTTGGAAAATGCACAGTTAACTAATCATATCCTCTCTTCTGTGTTTTACAAGAATCCTTTCGGAGTTCCCACTCAGGAACAGAAGGAATATTTACACACTCAATGTCCAGGCCAGCTGTCACTCCAGAAGACTACCATCCTTTAAGGTACGATGCTTGCTTACTTGGGTCTAATATTCACTTGCAAAGAAACTTACAGTAATGAATCATCTCCCACTTCTAATATCAACTTGAAATAGAAATAGAGTCCATGAGATGAAAGCAGCACTTTAGTCACGAAACTTTACCAATACACTAGGGACTAGAACTTTGAACTTGCGGCTAATTACTGATTGGTATGCTGGTTCTGCATGTAGAAGTCACTATTACTTTAGTGTGCACAGCAACAGCTCCAATTAATACATAGAAAAACAATTCTTGGCAGACAAAGCAAAACATGGCCAAACATGCTAATGTAGCAGTCTGTTCTTGAACTCACAAGTCTGGACTAAGTAAATACTTTTAAGCCTACATCAGGTTAAACGAAGGAAAAAAAAAAAAAACATTTAAAAGCAGTAATTTACAACCACTAAGGATCTAAATCTCTTTTAAGATGAAGCAATTAATCTCGCCCTCACCCCCCCATTTGTCTTTACAGAAATTAATAGAGAAGGTGCAAAGTAATCCTTGTACTGTAAGTTCGTGTATCATGTCTCATGACACAGACGGTAAGTGGAATGGCTCTAGCACACAATATAGGAAGTTAAAAGATACGATCAAGACTATTTTTGGCTAGGTCCAGAAGTTGGTCTGTTTCTGAAACAAACTTATTTTTTCATCAGCCCTTTCAAGTTTTAAACACAGACCAAAAAACATCTCAATGTTTTTCATTCATATGCAGACAGAATGAAGTACAATTTTTTATAATGTGAACGGTGCAGCTATTTATATCAGAAAGAGATCAGTTTTGGAAGGAAAAAGATAATCTCCATTATAGGGTATATCCCCTACTGACATTCCTGGAAAACATTCACACAGCTTCTTTAGAGAAGACTCCTAAATACAACCAAAAATTGATTGTTTGCTGGGAAGATGGACAGGGAAAAGACTTGCATAACAGACCACTCCATAAAAAGCTCAGGGAGGAACTTGCGGGATTTTTAATCTTCTATACTTTAAAGTTTTTAACAGTATTAGGAAGTAGTTAATGACACTGGTGGATCTGAAGAGAATTTCACAGAAATGTGCCTTAGTGCAGTTTTACCTACTACTAAATCTCTTGAGGGTAACAGATGAATACTGATCTGAGATTGATGCTGACTAAGAGCTGCGCTTCAGTAGTGAGTTTCAGGGATAACTGAAAGTCGATCACATACTCCACAGATGTCAGCTGGGGGTGGCTCTAGTCAGATGCCTACCCCAAAAACAGAACACTTAAGTCTGAGATGCTTTGGGATCTAGCCAGTCTTCTAGTCTTCCTTCTTCCTCCTCTCCCCTGATTTATCTCATGCTTCTACAAAAATCATTCAGGCAACCATATAGATGAAATGATCAATTATCAAATCTCCCTGAAAAATCATTTGAAATTTTAAAGGATCTTCTATTATAACCATAAAAGGACCTCTACTGAAGTTTAATGCTGTCAATGCAGGAAAGTAACAGTAGACTCTACAGTTATCAAGGGACCAGATTGTCTGAGTTCAGTTATTGATTTTCACTTTGTTCAGAAAAGTATCAGGTTATTGCTTGGGTTAGAGACGAAATGAGTTAGCCTTACAAGGAAAAAGAATTTACTTATTTCCCAAGATAAGGAGGAGTTGTTTCCTCAGTTCCTCGACCCTTAACAACAGGTTAGCTTAAATCTCAATAAAGAGATTTTAAGAACTCTTATTGAAACATCACCTGTGCTTTTCCTTCAATTATCAGCCATCTTGCAGCAAGATAATGTTCTTTTACCAGTAAAACTAAATCTTGGGCCAGCCAAAAAGCAAGAAGGAATTTCAGAAATGCAGGTGGGGAAAGAAGAATTCCAAGCAGTGTATAGTTTTCAGTCTTGCTAGAGAATTTAATTTGAAACTTTTGGCTGGCTCTCATTCTCATTGGCAGATTTGTAAATGAAGTCCTTTGAACTTGCAAGTCAGATCTCCTAGCCGTTCACATTGTTGGATATAGTTATCTTTTGTTGGGTTGAGAAATATTAAGTCTTTTCTTATTCCAATTGACCTACTGTATTCAGACAGCTAATAATAAAATGTAAGCTTTGAAAAATTGTGATCATTTGTGCCATTCAAGATTTGCTCCTACTAACCTCAGCATAGGTATAGCTATCCAGTCTTTTGAACTCACAGAATTTTTGTTTTGATTCATGCTCTCTAAATATTTTCTCAAGGTCAGCTGGGCACTTTCTGAGTGGTCTGTGCTTTTAGTCTGTACTGATCAATTGGTTACCTACAAAAATACCTGGAGAAAAAAAATCAGGAAACACAACCGGCAATACAAGATAAACTAATCAGTGGGTCGAACTATGAAATGCCGTTATCTTTTTTACGTTTCAAAATCTTAAAAATAAAGATTGAAAATCTCAGCCAGATATAGCTTAGCCATTATTTATGGACTCTTAATTCCTGGACCTAGGAAGAGCTGCTGGAATTCTAATTCTTCTGGCATTATCAAACATCTCATGAAAAAAAGAAAAATTAAAAGACTAAGAAATTAAGAGCAAAATTTTTGCAGCCTACTCCCTTGAAAAACAAAACAACAAAAAATATCAAGCGCAGCCCCTATTATATCTCAACAGGATATCCATCTGGAAAGTCTTACTTTCCAGATGCTTTCCCCTACTATTTCATTGTCCTGCTAATCTCTGCAACTACCCCTAGGGGGAAAACAAAACACTGCACAATTTACTGTCAGGATAAAATTTTGCAGTATGAACAACACGAAGAAAATATACTCTGAACAACAGTTTCAATATTACAATTTCAAGAAGCAGAAAAACAGAAGTGGATCAATTCAAATCACACTGAATACAAATAAATGTATCAATATAAATGAATGAAAACAAAAAGCATCTTACATGGACACAACAGTAAAGAAGTGCATTTGCAAAAAACAAAAATCACAAATGAATGAGGAAGTCTACCAACCTCTTCCCATCAAACAAAGTTTAACCACATTAATGTGGTCAAACCTTCAGACAACTTTTTTTTTTTTTTTTTTTTTTTTTTTTTTTTTTTTTTTTTTTTTTTTTTTTTTACCATAAAGTCAGTTAAACCAAACTACAACTACAGCATTTTAGAGAAGTCCACAAAAGGTTCTCCCCAGGCTTCAGTAGGATAGCAGGGTTACTTCTTACCAGGAATCATCTGTACACTAAAGAACCTTGCAAGCCTGTCAGTGAAGCAAGGGAGATTGGTTTATTAAGTTACAGGGGGTTTGGGCAGATTTGTAAATGAAGTCCTTTGAACTTGCAAGTCAGATCTCCTAGCCATTCACATGAAATACTTGGGCTTTGAGTAGCTCAGCTATCTATTTGGACCCCTTTACGGTTCCACTGGAGCTGTGTGGCTAGAAATTCTACTGCCTGTTGAGATTGAAGCAGACTGATGGGTGAGTACTGGTGCAGTGAGAACCTTTCCAAGAAGCAAACGCAGTTCTCACGATAAACAGATCTACCAGGTATCTGACAAAGGATTAGTTTTATTGCTATCAGCTTCTTTTGTTTGGTTGGTGTGTGACTGATTTACATAGCACTTCTTTCCAACCTCAAGGTGCACTGTAATAGTTCAAATAAGCAGAGAGTTGATTTAAAATATAAACACAGTTAATAACATACTTCTGGTACATAAATGCAAAAGGACACTTATCAAGGAACAAACAAAAGTATTTGATTTTACACAGCTGCCATTTTCTTACTGTTTTACTATTTTCCATGCTTTCCAAACTTTCTGAAGCCAGTAGCATGCACAACATACACATACCCTATATAAGTTTTTACATTCCCAGCATCCTTGTCCCACTTCAGCTCTACAAACTTTTTTGCTTATGAGCTGCTGAAAATACAGAAATCTGGACAGATATAGGGGAACTCAGTGGATACAGAAGAAATCAGTAAGAATTCATACTGATTTACCCTATTAGGAATACATTTCACGTAACACATGCATAAACTAAGCACCCAACAGCCAACTTAGTTATGCCTTGGGTATTATTCCAGAATTCCCCAGTACTGCTTGGCTCTCCTTCGTGCCAGTTCCCTACCAGACACAGACAGCTATTAGATCCAATTCAAATTAGTACAATCCTCCAATTGCATGACATTGGCAAAATCATTTAAGGCATGATCTATGCTATAAAATGTAGCATTACTTACACAAGATTTGGGGGTGTTTTCAGAGCACATTTTCATTCTTTCCAGTCATAAATGTTACCTAAAAAAAAACCTCTTTACAGCAGCAGAGTGTGAAACAAATAAAATCACTGCACAAGTTCACATACAAAATAAAATGTAGGGTTTCAAACCCCTTTTATCCTCCCATGTTGGAAAGACTGCTTGCACATGTGTGCCAAAAAATGAAGAAATACATGTATCATGCATACTTGGAAAACTACTCTAAGTTACCATGAATTTCTGTACATCATCAATCTTTCCTTCAGATAAGGAAAAGATTTCAGTCATAATTCCTATCTGCAAATATACAAAGCCTGAAATTTTAAAAATAAAGCCATTTAAATTGTCACAACAAGATCACAATCTTGAAAGTGCCTTAACTGAAAAAATTCCTCTCTTACACAACATTCAAGACAGCTCAAAAGACAGAATATACATTCATGAAACCTTACATAAAGAAAAGTATTTAACTTCTATGAAAAATACTGGCATTTTTTTTTCTAAGCTGTAAGTAACCATTATAAATTTAGAAAGGCTGTATTTCAGTAGAGCTAGAGAAGCCAAGTTCATTTGCTGTGGTAACATTTAGTACAGAATTATTTTTATTTGCTATAGCGTCACCCTCTATTGCACAATTAGCTATCTAGTAAGACAGAACTACTTGCATTTCTCACCACCGTTATTTCATCTCATAGGTTTTCCAAAGATCCCTGTTCATAATATGTTTGTCAGAATGCACTCACACATAGCACCAGGCAAAGAGGAGATGAGAGACAGATGCTTCTGCATGTTGGTGGGCGGGATGGGAGAGAAGCTAGGGAAGCAGCTTTGCATCCAATCCATTACAGACATTTTCCTTTTAACCATCTAACAGCAGCTCACGAATTCACCCGAAACACATTAAATCCTCTGAACTTACAAAATTATGCATTACTAAAGTCACAGCAGGGAATCCAACTCAGTTTAGAGGACATAAAAGACTAGCTCTATAACAACTTTTTCATTACAAGGTTATAGATAAAAAAAGGTAACATTTTAACGTAGCGAGAAGATGCACAGTCACAGAAGAAACAACGTAAAAGCACTATCTGTGCTTCTTTCCAGAAGAAATTCCTTTCCAGAAAAATTCCTCTCAGACAGATTTTCCATCTCCAAAACAGCAAAACAGATCAGCAAAGGCTTAATCTCTTAGTGTCGGGATCCAGCACGTTACCTTTCTTCCACGTATGCCCTCTTCATCTACTTGAGTGTATGGCTCTTGGAATAATATAGCTGCCTAAGATCTGAAACTCACTTCCATCCTTTATACATTCTATCACTGCAACATTTACTAATGTAAAACTGAGGCTGCAGCAAAGTTTTCAAGTTAAAGAAATAAATTCTATTTTTCCAATTTTTTTCCCCCTGCTTTAGATTGTTTACTTTAAAATAAGCCTTTACGGGTTGAAAGATTAGTTGAAAGTACAAGTTGCAAATTCTACCAACCTCTAATCACCTATGCCACCTACATATTTACACACTGCATGTGCACTACATGCGTATCTTACTACTGTTCCAATATACCAACGTACCAAATGGAAGACATTTCTATGTAGTATCACCATGGGACAGAACCAAGTGAGCAGAGTCCTTATCGAGCTCCATCTAAGCTATTGAAGGTGAAATCAGAGGTGAAACACATACAGCAAAAAATGACTAAACCCATAAATGGTCCAAAATTATTTGTTTTATTACATGAATACAAGAGACCACAATCATACTGAACAGGCTATTATCAAATCTCTTCAGTGACAAAGCTTTCTGTCGAGGAGGACAAATAAAAACAAGTGCATAAATCACAAGGACATGTGGCTTAAGGCCATTATCCCAGAGGATTACAGAATGGATTTCACATCCTCCGTTTTTAGTTTTAGTATCCCCATCTCCGTTTTAGTACTGTAGCTAGTATTACCAGTGCTATCTGAAGACCAGAGTCCCCTGTAGTTATGAATGACAAACAGAAAAACACCCTCACTTGCTAGGAGAGAATCTAAGGCATGCTTTAAAGGTCCATTCAGTAACCTTAAGACAAAAGCATGTTTTTAATGAGTCCTGCCACTCTTGTCCAACTGGGTAATGTTTTAATTATTGAGCACTACACTGAGCATTATGGATTGCGGTTGCCAGGCACCTCCAAAGAACTATGGTTTTGCTGTGCTAACCATGGTGCAAGCACCTGACAAAGTAACTATGCCTGTCTCAAGGTACTCACACAGTCCAAAAGTATAATTAAGGAAAACAAGTAACTAAAACAGGGAAATATAGCCGAAGCATAAAGGAAACAGGGCGAGTATAGCAATCACCTGTCATCACACATTTGGGGATACAGCAAAGGAGTAATTGCTCTCAAATAACACCACCAGTTTCACTGAAAATATTCAGAACATTCATTACAGACTACAGTGTGTAACAATCTCACAGTGTAACTCAAAATGAAAACTAGAGCTAAGGAAAATTACTCATTTTATGCATAGTAGAAATTAGGATTGCACATAGTACAAATCAGGATTTTAACCCAGACTCCAGATAAAATGAGAAATTGATGCTCTGTGCAACCCTAAGAAGACAATTAAAAGATTTCACCAAATAGACCATAAATCTTATATAGGTCATCATGCCACCACACCTCTGAAACTACAGACATCACTACAGACACACACATTATTCTCAATTTTTAAGAACCCTTTTCAGAATACACTTTCATGCATAAATAATAAAAATAAAATCCCCAAGCACCTAGCTTATCATCAATTTTTTCTTCATTCAACCACTGCAGAGACATACACACATTTGACCCAAAACATGGATCAAAACTTGATTAGTAAAAAAATGCAGCTCCAGAGTGAAAAGTGTGGTGCAAAAACTAAAAGCAAAACCAGAAGCAAGAGAGCCAAGAGGAGGTGGAGGAGAAACATGAACATTTGTTCTAATCTACTAATACAAGAACTTGAACACTGTTTATAAAACCAGAATGCTCCTCTTCTCGACTGCTAAGCCACTATTCCCTCGATGAGAAAGAAAGAAATTGGCTCTAAATCTTCAGATCTAAATTTCTGCTTCGAAATTATGGTACTTTTCAGCAAGACAGTTGCTGACTCAAGTAAAAAGCTTAGCAAAGCTGAGCAGTAATTAACAGATTTCATTTACAAGACAATTTCACATTTCTGCAGGGGGAAATGTGCTTCTTATGACATGAAATTTCCCATAATACTGCGAGATGCATGGAGGTATAATATCATTTAAGTCTCATTTGTCCTGTGAAGTAAGCCATCACTTCTTACAGTAAGTAAATACGCACTTGAATAAAGACAACTATTGAAGTCAAAACTTAAAAGGTAACGAATACCACTCAAAGCCAAAGAAAACATTCTTGGAGCTTTTGAGAATCATGTATTCAAGTCCTGTTCCAAAATTCAAGTCAAAGGCATCACACCATCACATACCTATACAGCTGGGGTTAGCCTCAACAACTCTGCAATATGTCTAATACAATTTGCTATGTTGTATTTACAGAAATTAAACTTGTAATTTCAAATCAATGGTTTCAGTTTGTGAACCCCTGAATGTTTTACAAACTCACATGCAGATGGGAAAATAACATATTTGAGTCTGCATTTCCCAGTCAATCAAGAACCTTAGAAATTGTCTACCAGTCACCACTTATTCTAAATAATTTCATAGGAGTTGTCGACAATTTTGACTATGTAACATTCCATACTTACCTTCACCTCAAAGGAATTTTTTCATAATAGATCCAGAGCACCCACTAATTTTGGTTTATTATATATAAACATGGGACAGACAGTTAGACATGTCAGTGCTTTAAACAGGTTCTTGCAGAACTTTTCTCTCATCTGTAGTTTAACAATTGCAAGAAAATTTGCACTAACTGTGCCAAGCCTGGGTAAATGATCTCTCCTCTATTTGAGCATACAGTGTTTTTGAAGAAATAAATATCTAAGAATCCTACGGTCTACCTGTTAGACCGACATGAATGGAGAAGAAATAAAAACACTATAAGTATGGTAGCAACTTGGACATTCAGTGATTCTTAGGGAGGTGACTTAAACGCACTGAGCACATCCCAATCTGTATTCTAGATATAACAAGTAATCCCAGATACACTTCCATGACAGCCCTTAGCAAAGCAGCTTCTAGAATATAGATTTTCATCTGCATCAAAAAGCTACTCCTGAGCCACAGAATTAGAACAAAACCTCACATATCTATATTTGTGTTCTGCCAGCAGAACAAGTAAGCCCAAAATTCTTAAAATCACAGCATTCCCTCCCGTTTTCACACCAAGTATAAGCCATGACAAGAACATCTTGAATGAAAATTAGTTCTAAATGAAAGGAAGAATATTTAGCACCTTTTTGGTGCATTTCATTCTTCAAAAACACTTTGCAAATATTAACGTGCCAAGACATAAAAGAACCATTGTTTCAGTGAAAGGAAGCAAGAAAAGAGGGTGCAGAATTTGGTACCAAAATGAATGGATGGGTGGCTGATACTTCAGTTTTGTATACTGTGGTTTCATTTTCATCTTAATGATGCATCAAAATAGGTTCTGCAGTGCTAGAACAACAACGAATACTACACTACTATTATTTTGAGAGATCCTAATAGACCTGAGTTACTTTCAACATCAATACTTTTCCAACTGAAATTCCTGCAGCTTTTCTCAAATCAAGACTATATTTTCTTTTTATTCTATTATCACCATAAGAAAAGCTTTTATATCCTTATTGAGAATAAAGTCGTTTTCCTTTGCAGTTCCCACTACTGCATTTCCAAACACACATATGCCCAGCACAGTCAAGATGCTAGATACAAATCTGTAATTTGTTTAAGTTTGTCTGTTATGTGCCCTGCTGAATTCCATTTTCTTTTTTTTAGGGTGCTTTGTGGCTCTTTAACCAGAGCTAACAGGCAAGACTTATGGAAAAAGATTCATCACAAAGTATTATCTGCTACATTCATATTCCTTTGTAGTGACTAATACTAGTAACTGATCAGCGCTGCGATCTCTACTGAGAACTCCATGCCATCCAGAAGCATCACTGTACGCTTGTCAGTATTCCACAACAGCAATCACTGGTAGCTGATGAATGGAGAGCCAATCTCAAAGAGCAGGACTTTGTCAGATCCTCATCTGTATTGCTCAGTACCTCACTCACTCCACTACTAACAGCACTTTTATCAGTGAGACAGCTTACAGGAAAAGTAAAGCAAGAACGGCAAAGTTTTTCACTTCAGTATTTAACGTTCAGCCCAGTAAGAGCCCAGCTTGAAGCCCTGTGAACCTGACAGAAACATTCCCACTAGGGTTTTGAGGAGGGTCTTGAAAAATTAAAGGCTTGAACTTGACAGAAAAAGGAATAGAAGCTAGTTAAGACCAAGAAGAACAGGTTTCATGTCCTCCCATGGCTCAGCATAGTGTAGCCATCTTAGTAACTAGTGGGAGTTTCCACTGGGTTTTACCACAGTCAACTCAGGTAAGAGTTCTGGTCAGTTAAAAAAAAAAAAGCATAGAACTGCCAGGTCAACATTTGAAGGGACTATATAACTGAAAACAGAGGGTATCATCTAACAATCTCCTTGGCTAAAAGCAGAGAGGATTGAAAAATGGACCTGACAATTAGAGAGTGATTTCTCACTACAAAAATTGAAGTTGGCATTACAAACAGCTCCTGAAAATGCTTCTCAGAAATTCCACTTTGCTCTGATTAATCAAAGATACTAAGTCTTAAAAATTTTAGCTGTACCTGCCTCAAAACTGACCAAACAGAATGAGTTCTTAGTGACCAAAACAGTTTATCATGAACTCAGATATATATGGTGAATACAAGTAAAGAAAAAGACACAAAAGCACAAGGGTACTTGGATTTCTTGCTATCTGTGACCAATGACTGAGTTCCTGCCATGTTAGATGCATTTCACTTAGATGCATTTCAATTCATAAATTACCATCACATGGCAGGTCAGTGGGATCTGTCTCCATTCTGCTAAAGGTTTCTGTTTCGTTAGCCAAAAAAATTGGTGTTTTATACTTTTGTAAGGTTTATTTTAGCAATTTCAAGTTAAATGCAAAAATGTACTTAAAATAATCACATCAATTACAAAACAATGTACCTGACGACAAAACCAGCTGTGTCCCAGTTTTTGTAGAACTGGCCTGGTTTGCTGCTTCCAGTGGATCACAACAGGAAGAAAAAAAAGAAAGTACCAGCTATGAGTTTTCAAACACTTCAGCACACTTTTACTTCTCTATTTTGTAAGCTCTTTCAGGCAGGAATGGTTTATTGCTTTGGGAATTTCTGACACCCCAGCTATGTTGGTTGACGATTTGAAGAGTGATTGTTGATTGACGTAACTTGGCTAGCACAAGCTGCCACAGTAGTTGCAGTTATACTGGCAAAAACAGTGCTTTTATCTGTATTGCTTCCATCATTTATGGAAAAAAAACCTGCATGAATAAACACAAAGATAATAAACACAAGGAATTAGAGATCTCTGTGCAGTCTTGTGGCTGTGATCTTGTTGGGATGATGGAGACACGGTGGCATGGCTTGCATGACTACAGTGCTGCAATGGAGGGATAAAGACTCTTTAGGAAGGACACATGAGAAAGACAATAAGGTGGAATTGCCCTTTACGTGAGAGAATAGCTGGAAAACATGGAGTTTTGCCTGAGCATGAATCATGAGCTGAGAGCTTATGGGTAAGGATTGAAGAGCAGACCAGTATGAGTGACATTATAGAGTGACATTATAGTGGACATCTGCTACTGGCCACCTGACCAGGAAGAACAAGTGGATGAAGCCCTCTACAGACAGGTAGAAGCAACCTCACATTTACAGGCCCTTAAAATCTTAAACCACCCTGACATCTGCAGGAAGTCAACACAGACAGTGATACACAACCCAGAGTGTCTCTGGAAAGCACTGGTGACAAATTCCTGACCCAAGCGATATAGAGCCAACAATGAGGGGTACGGTGCTGGACCTTATACTAACAAACAAAGAAGAGCTCCTTGGGGACATGAAGGTCAAAGCCAGCCTTAAGTTGCAGTGACAATGGTGGCATTCAGGATCCTGAGAGGAAGGAACAGGGCAAAAACCAAGATCACAGCCCTGGACTTCAGGGTAGCCAACTCTGGGATCTGCTTGACAGAGTCCCACAGTACAGGGCCCTGGAGGGAAGAAAGCTCTAAGAAAATTGGTTGATACTCAAAGATCACCTCCTTCAAGCTCAAGAACCATTCATACCAATGAGCAGGAAATCAAGCAAAAATGCAAGGAGGCGTACATGAATGAACAAGGAGATCCTGGCAAAATTCAAACACAAAAAGAAAATATACAAACATAAGTAAGTATAAGTAAGTAAGTAAGAACATAAGTAAGAACAGACAACCTGGAAGGAATACAGGGATGCTGCCTGAGCATGCTGAAATGCAATCAGGAAGCCAAAGCCCACCTAAAGCTGAAAACGGTTGAAAATTAATATCTGAATGAAGGGTGTAAAGAAGATGGAGCCAGATCCTTCTCAGAGGTGTTCAGAATCAGGAAAGAGGCAATGGGCACAAACTGAAACACAGGGGGTTCACTCAAAACATCAGGAAACACTTTTTTACTGTGAGGGAGACCGAGCAATGTCACAAGTTGGCTACCCTGGGAGGCTGTGGAGTCTCCCTCTTTGGAGATACTCAAAAGACATCCAGATGCAGTCTTGCAGAACCTGCTCGAGGTGATCCTACTTGAGCAAGGGGGATGGACCAGATGGCCTCCAGAAGTCCCTTCCAACCTCAACCATTCTGTGATTTCACGAAAGCACTGCTGTGTCAGAAAACTTCCAGACATGCACCGGTGTTTATACTGCTGTTTCATACCAGCCTTCCTATTCTTTAAAGTACCCTTAGGGTACACACAGAGTCTGTGTACTCGTGCTTCATCCAGCATAAATCCATCCTCTCTCAATCATGGCCTCTAGGCATTTTAGTAACATGAATAAATAACTGCTTGCTATACTACATTTGCAATTACACTACTTCAACCAGAAAACTAAAGATATTTTCCCAAATCATATTACCTTCATATATAGCAGTTTAAAATTTGAAAGCCTAGGAGAAAAGGAAACAAAAGAAGAAAAAATATTTTTAAAAAAGTCATACTCCGGCCTTTCTCAATATACCAATGCCCAATTGCAAGACAAATGAAACAGAATAAAACCCAAACACAGAAAATAAAATATGCTGAAAATTAATTATTTCAGTGAAATCTTGATACTAACTGCAGGTCCACAAATCTTTATTACTGGTGTACAATACAATATTTTTTAGTCTGAGAACAGAAAGGGAAGAACCTGACCTATGAAAAATTTTAAGAGCTTTAGGCAAAACGAAGGACATCTGAAAAATTTGGTCAGTATCACACTACACCACCTTCAGACTCCTATTGAATATGATTTACCTCAGTGCTGTTTCTCTCTATCTTCATGTCTCTCCACCCCTTCACCCTTAACAAATTTGCTGAGCAGCACAGTGGGATACATGCCATACGAACATGGCAGCAGCCTTCTATCCAGACAGATGCTGTGCCTGCCCCTGCTTATTGCTGGTCAAACCAATATAAAATGTCATCAAATAAATCACTGCATTTTTAACCCAGTTAGCATGTGTCAATAATGCACTGGAAACTCTGGTCTCCTTAATGTTCATTTATGGTGGCTTCTGTCAAATGGCAGTGGCCTGTGCCAGTATCCCTCTCCAGGCTGTTAGCACCATCTAGCCATGGATGAAACTCCATGTATTTAAAGAATGGTAACCTACAAACCTACAATGTTTAAAGACCAAGTTATATTTATTTACTCCTTCAAGCATTTCCTTATTTCCTTCTCTTTTAAATGTAGTACCATTTTTTATTTTTGAGAAGTAAAACACTCCTTTCTTCCTTTGGTCACAGCACTGCCTCTAAATCAACAAAGAATATCTGTAAATTCTACTACAATAGGCTTATTTTGTCATTTATCCAGCTGCCAACTAACTCTTTTGGTTTGTTTTAAGATGTGCATATATTCTGTATATTTACATAAAAATAATTGTTATATACCAAGTATCATCAGGGACGGGGTTTTATCATCTAAGGCACAACTGTATTAAGTAATAGTTCTCGTTAAAGATAGTGGTGTTTTCACATGCTTAAAGTACAGGACAGTAAGTCTTTCAGGAAACCAGAGTTCTCTTCTTTGCTCTTTGACTAACCACTTGGGCAACTTTGCTCAAATCACTGCACCTGCAGTGCATCAGTTTGTCTTTCTACAGTGTCATTTTCCTCACTCTAATCTGCTCTGTAAAGCATTCAAGAACCTATGGATTTGCTTCCACAATATGCTTAAGACTAGAGAATTGGCAAAGTTATTCTGCATATGAAAAATACTGACATTGATTTCAGCTCCTTACATACTAGCGGCACAGCATTACTATTTTTGCTCATCTTGATGATGAAAAAATTGTTAGTAACATCTTTCTTCTCAGCCCATTCACCAACTGTGCACAGTTATTCACATCGCGATTGTAACATAAATCAAGATCTATGTTTTCTGAAGAGTATTTCAGATGCTTCTAGTATATGGTGCAGTTCTGACATATACCTCAGGTGCCAGGTATAAGCACTGGCATGAGAGCAGTGGCCTCTGGTAATATGAACAAGCTGAGATTTTACGTTCAACTGACCCAGAGGTGCATGCTAAAGTAAGGAGCAACACTCTGGATATCAAGATCAGAGATGTAAATTCCAAGATTGATAACCACACTGCAAGGCAGTACTCTGCATGGTTCTCCACTGTCCAAACAAGCTAGAAGGTGATCTGATTTTGGCCATGAAGGAATCATTTCCCAACGAATGCCTTCATAAAGAAAGAGGTGTTTTAATGATAAAGGATCTTCATTGCTAAGCTAAACAACATAAGTTTGAATGACCCCAGAAGTTTGCTAGAAGTCACTATTTTAATCTAGCAGCCTTTCAGCTGAACTAGCATAAGAGTGAGAACAAGAGAAAAGGGAGGCAGACTGCACTGGTTGGACAGAAATGTAGCAATTTAAGCCACTGTTGGTACACTCTCTTTCACAGTGGAAGTCTGAGAGCAACTACAGAAGGATATTAATTTATTCTAATACGCATTGCTTCTTAAAGGCATCTAATTAGTCATCAATTGCTGGACAGTGAGTTCAAGACAACTGGATCTCAAACACTTTCAGCTTGCACATTTTACTGTTGCTTTCTGAGGTAGCAGTATAGACTAAATTACTGGCTTGGTTGCATCGTGGGTAGTAGTCTGAAAAACTTGGTATAAAATCAAAAACATTAAGAACAAAAGCTTCCCTTTCCTGCCCATCATCAAATGGTTTGTTTAAGCCACTAGCGGGTCCTATATTCCAGTGGACACAATATCAGCAACAATTTTTTTCCCCTCTTTCTCCATTTCTAGCATCCTGCATTTTGTCAACATAAGCCTCTATGAAGGAAGACATCCCAAACTAAAAGCTTCTACTATTTCTTGAAACTGATCGTTTTTTGCTTTCTGGAAGTTAATGTCAACATATAACCTTCCTAGTACTAAAAATTGTTTATGACATCATCACCTACTGATTTCAACTACTTCAAAGAGTCACTGAAGAGGAACAGATTTCTCATAAATGTAGTTGATATAAAAGGGTTCTGGAAGACCAAGGATGTAAGTTATAAACAGGGATCTCATTCTTCCATGCTCCAATTCTCTAGTTTTATAGTACAGCATCTAGCTGTATAGTACCCTCAACATCGAGGAATCCAAAAATACAGACAATTGTACCCTTTTAAAGCAAAAGAAACCATCTTTATCTTATTTAAGAATTCTCAAGCACGGCAGCCAATATGTTATCTTACATGAATTATAACTTCTCTGTGTTTAAATCTGAGTCACACTATAGAACCAGTCTTAGTATTGAAAAAAGATAAGACTACAGAAATACAGAATTTAAGTGCTGCTTGCAAAGCCTCAGAGTTAATGTTGGTTTATTTTCTATAGAAAACAGGAAGCCTAGGACTTCCTTCTGTTAGAAAACAAATGAAAGTTAATATTCTTAAGAACAACAAGACCTAAAGAAAGTACATTTGGGGATTTAATAATGCTAGAATGACTGGGTTTCATTTCTTATTTCGATCCAGTGGCACGTATCTTTCTAGTACCTTTGGCCTGAAAAACATTGAATTAAGCAGATTCATACATTGAAGTCCAGTAATTTCTGAATATAAAATTCCATTTTCAGTATTGATTAGCAGAAGCATTAACTGAAAACAGAAGGGAAAATAATCAACCAGGGAATCCAGTATGAGGAGACTGAAGTTCAGTGCCACAGCAAGGAAGTCACAGAGAGAAGGAAAGTGAAATCCAGCCAGCAGGAGCTGGGTTGAGAAGCCTGCATATCACCTGGAAACTTCACCTCATTTAAACACTTCACAATTCTTCACGCTCCCCCCATTTCAACATTCAGTAACACTTTTTATTCCAGGATGAGAAGCACTCTTTTCTCCAAAGACAAATTCATTCACAAGTCCCTGAAGAGGTACAAAAGTCCATCTGGAAATGGACAAGAAAACAAAGAGTTTCACTTTTTTTTTAAATTAACTATTAAATTCCACAATTCCTTTCCTTCACTTCTCTGTCCCTTCTCTCTTCTCCTTTGCCTCAAAACAAGATCTTTAGTTCTTTTTTCCTGTATTTAAATGAAGATTGCTCAATAACATAGTTTTCTACTTTTCTCCTAGTCCTAAATCTCAGCTGTCAAGTGACTACCAGGAGATAAAATCCAAAAGCTAATGATGCAACTGAAATGATGGCATTTTGCATGTAAATACAACATTCTGGGATAAACTTTAGAGGAACTAATGAAAGTGACAACTCAACTTTCCTAGAAGTTTTAAGCAGCAGAGAACTTATGGTTGAAGGAAGCAGGTGGGTACTTAAGATTTTTTTTTTTTTTTTTTTTTTTTTTAAAAAAGGTTGAGTGTCTCAAATATAGCCATCAACTGACTGACTCTAGGTTAATTTTTTTTTTTTTTTTTTTTTTGGTAAAAGTGTATGAGTGCCAGAATATGAAAGCAGGTTTAAATGGGTATGGCTGATGTCCTTCTGATTTAAGAAAGCTATGGTCCTGGAGTTAGTGTTATTAGCAGTTTTGCCAAAGAAATGCAGATCAAAAATTATTATGATTTCTATCAGTTTCACAGATACCTGGGAAAACAATAAAGCCAGACACTGTTAACTGATGTGATCCTTGACTATCTGCCCCTTAGGTGGCATGTATAGAGTCTAGGTCAACATTTCCTTGAGGATAGAAAATCAGTATAGAATGGAGTAACAGAAATGACTCTTCAATATTCAGTGCATAGGAGAAGAGTAGAGTGGTGATGGCATTTATCTCCTTGTAGCACTGGTTAAGAGATCAGAGGTGTAACGACGGGGATCTCTATCCTTAAAAAATCATCTATTTCTTTTTATTCTTTTCAAGGGTATCTATGTGGAGGTTATGGAAGGAGACTGCATTCCACTTGTACTGTCTGAGATTTCTGGCTTCCTCCACCATCACGCTTATGTGATTAGATCTGGTTTTTTGCTATAGCATTGGTTAGTCATTGCTGGGGTTCATCTTGCTTATTTCAAGTGTAGCTTCTACCCAGTTAACCCATTATTGTGGAAATAGTACCTATATCCCAGAAAGAACAGAGGAATGTGAATACTACTGTAAGCATTGTTAGATCAGACCTCGTCTGACCTGCAAATTAAAACAGGTAATGGAACTATTTTACACGGATTGTTTCTAAATCTGACACGGCACTTTGATTCCAGCCTTGGCAGTTTCGCTTCGAAGTGAGTGACAAGGCCAGGATAATCCTTTCTAGCAATTTTCTCCTTGATTTTTGAGCCACCAACTTTGGTATAAAAGAGAATTTCTTATCTGCTACTCCTCTTTTACAGCCATGCATTGAACAGGCTTTGACAAGACACAGGGTAGACCTTCCAATACTGCGCCAAGTGATACCAAAGAGAGTCATGAATCCTGACAAGGTACAAAACTCATTTCTCAACCCTTATTTTCAGGTGGGTGTACAGTAAGGAAGAGAAAATTAGTGATCTAATGAAGAAGCAAAAAAAAAAAAAGGTAAAATTACCTTCCTTGATGTTAGTTCTGACTCCCCAGCTCTTAAATTATGCCGAGCATGAAATAATGAATGATTGTTTTTTAAAGCTGGCATTTACTACAAAAAAAAAAGATGAGCCAAACTCAAGGCAACTAACAGAGCACAAATAATGCATACACTCCTATGTGTATGTTTCCTTACACAAAACTATTTTTCAGGAAGTTCATTAGCCACAAAATTAGGCAAATAACCAATACATTTAACTCTGCAGAGAATGGAGACAAACTCACGAAGAATAACTGCCTGTAAGTTTGCACTGGCCACTCTTCTCACACAAGCCTTTATCTTAACAGCACACACAGATTATAGGAAAAATGCATGCACCAGAAATCTCATTAAATCTCTTAAACTGGATATTTTTAAAATTTATTCTAAAGATGATGAAAGGACTTCAGTCAAACCAGGCAAGAGCTCACTAACATAGGCTTTCATACAAGCTGGAGCAGGGGGGTAATGTCATTCTGGATCTAGACATTCCCATCGACTTCGACAGGAGTTTGCATGTAGATCAAGTTTAGGATATAGTGCAAAGAATTCGTAGTCAGATTATGAATTTTACCCATTATTAGCCTGTATAAATAAACATCAGGCAATATGACTTGGGTTTTGTTGGGTTTGTGTACGTGTGTGTTTGTTTTAAGACTGCTCTTATAAAGGCACACGTACAAAAAAATAAATCAGACAGAAGATGAAAGAGGAGAGTATTCCCGTAAGGGTCTGTTGACAACTGATTGTTCATTCCGGGTAAAAACAAAAAATACACATCTGAGCAAGAAATAGTCACACAAGTAATAGTTTGGAGGATTGTTCCTTCAAAATAGTTATATTTAAGAACACTTCAGTTCAGCGATTTAAGTGCACATGGGAGATGCCTAATTTTACCAGTTTTCTATAATAATTCATTCAGAAGGAATACTACTTTTTGTAATATTAAGTCCCACACATTGAAATTTCACATCAAGCCCCTGACAGATCTTAATGCTGCAAATAGATACACAGTCATTCACCACTGCACTTTGGATTTCTGAGGTCTGTACTTTGGAATTCCTGTAGACTGAATAGCTGACACAGGGAATTCAACATATTAGTAATACTATTTTCAGTGTTCCTTCAAAGAAAACCACTACCTATTTCTCCAGACCCCAGAAAACTTAGTCTTTTTATGTCACCTAAACAGAGAAGAAAAAAAGCAGTCATGCATATTTCAGATATTAAAAGAAAAGTAAAATATCTTGCTACATACTGCCATGCAAATACCTCAAAGCTATGCTTTCCTTACCAGTAACTGAGAAGGGGAATTATACTTTGAACAGGGAAGATGCAACACACAACGTAAATCAAAAATTTTTAGAATTAAACGTCAACAGGATGGGAAAAAGGAACCTGCTACCACAGTGGGCAATTAAAAGACAAAAAAAAAAAAAATCAAAAACGACCTACCAATCAAATCACCCATCAGCTATTCTGCAGTTACTGCGGCTTCTACATGACTTGCAGCCTTGCTGATCAAGGGCCGTCACAGGACACCTAAGCAGTAAGAATTCAACATTTCAAACTTGGAACACTTATCGGCAATTTGCAGTTTTTCTAGGGATCCCTGTTCCACCTTGGTCATTTCTCCATTTTAAAGAACTGTAACACAGTGAGGATATTTGGCGATTTGAGGGGGGGATTGTGGTTTGGTGGTTTCATTTTTTAAAAAAAAAAACTTGTTCTGTTCTTCTAAAGAAAACAACCTTTGATAACCTATCTCCACTTGCAGCAGGGAGCAAAATGACTTTGTTAGAAGATACCCTACCCTGAACACATTGTCTGAGTTTATACATACAAATTTTCCTCTAAGCTTATAATGATGGAGCTCTATAAGGTGGGGAAAAAAAGTCTTCAATTCATAGACCTTATTACAACAGTCTGTACATTTTCAGCAATGAATGGGGAAAAAATAAACCAAACAATCCAAGCTAGTCCCCCTAGCGTACCTTTGCAGTAGGAGTCTAAAGACTGTGGCAAATCACTATCCTGCCTTTTTGTATGAAGCTAGTTTTTTTTGTGTTTGTTTTCAGTAGAAGACATAACCACTTGCAGAAACTGCAAGGAAAGGAGGTAACCTTTCAATCTCTTTATCTCATTTCCTGCTGTTTCTATTTCTGAACATGTTTAAAAAAAAATGTTGTACAAAGAAAATTAATCTGCATCCAGATTTCATTAAATAGAACGTACTGACCTGTTGGCAATTGCTAGGTCTGATTTTAACACAGTACTTTGCCTAGCCCGGTGCTTTCTGCTCCTTCTAGCACTGAAATTGTATTTAAAAAAAGCTAACAATTTTTAAAAGACATTTGGTTCATTGTCGTTTCCACCTTGGTATCCATACCTTCCAGAACACATAAATGACAATCAATCAGAGCTGTGAAAACGTTTCCTGTAGTAATTTTAAGACAGCTATAAAAAATCATCTACAACACATGCAAAAAAGGTAAGACCTTATAACAACTGCTCAGATACCTCCACAGGCTAATTTTCAGTTAAAATAGTACATGTTGAAAAAAAGTAAGATCTACTTGCTGTCTAGCAGTACCTCTATTCCGTGTTGAACAGAGCAGAAGACATTGCACTCGGGTGAAAACACAAAGATCGCTTGCCTGATGCTCTACAGAGAAGAGAAATCACTTGCTTTCTAAAAACAAAACTGGGCACAGCGGAGGTGCTAGGAATCTCTCCAAAAAGTGTTACATAAGGCATTGTCAAACTTCATGTCACCTCCACAGAGG